>NW_019173158.1:0-59808 GCF_001831195.1 Colletotrichum orchidophilum | reverse complement strand
GGATTTGATGTTTGGCTGACTCCCTAACCAAGGTAAGGTAATAATAACTGAACGATCAAATTCGCCAAACGACCTCTACATCATTCCTTTCAAGCTCGCGGGCCCCCCTCGCGAGAGAACCACCCTGCCAGAAACACAAAAAAAAAAAAAAACACGTGGACACCCCTCCACTCCCCCACCCCCCCACCCTTTTGCTTCCATCCCCCCCTCCCCCCCTCCCCCCCCCCCCCCCCCCCTCCCCCCCCCCCCCCCCCCCCCCAAAAAAAAAAAAAAACACGTGGACACCCCTCGAGTCCCCCCCCGGTCCATCTTTTGGGTTGGATGCGCGCTTGCTTGAATCCTCGAAAGTCAGCACGTCTTGCAGCGCATTCGGCACCTCTGGAAAACATATCGCACAGTAATTCTAATCTCAGCCACTTTACGAAGTCAGTGGTTCGCTTTCGCGCCACTGGCTGCTGCGCGTCGTCCTACTCCAACTGGCATAAGTCCGCGACCCATTTGTTTCCAATACTCCAAACTGTCACCCCCTCGCCTTGGCTTGCCTGAGTTCTTTCTGGCACATTGAGACAGCTCGCATGCTTGTGTCAAGGCACACACACGACATCTCCATCATGGCGGGCTCAGACGAGTCTGCCACCATCACCAACAACAATCCCTCTTCGACGACAGCCGCCGCCGCCGCCGCCGCGGGTACGGAGGCAGATGACCAGCTACCGAATGGCACTCATGCACCAGATGCGACTGCAACTGCACCAAAGCAAAAGCAAACTACCACTGTGGCCACGACGAGCGACAATCCCGAGGTGGACGATTTCGGCCTACCCATTAGACGATACGTGTTACCGCCACCCGAAGAGGCCGATCACACGAGCGACACTCAATCCGAACCGAACGAGTCCCAATCGAAGTCATTGCACGATGGGCAGAAAATAGACGCAAGTAACGAGACGGTTCCTCAACCGAGGAAAGTGGTTATTGGCAAAGACGGCGAGTCTGAAAGCGACGATGACGAATTCAAAGATGCACAATCTGAGCAGCCGGCCACGGCCGCAGCTTCCGGGTCGACCTCGAACACACCATCAAGCCCAGTAACTTCAAATTTGGACAAAGAAGAAGCTGGTGACAAATACGTGACAACCAGGAACGATGACGGCAAGGCCAATGACCAGGATATTCCGGCAATTAGGGAAGTCGAGGAAGAGACGAAGGATCAAGCCAAAGAGGTGGTGACCGCCAAGGCCAGCACGGAGACACCATCAAAAACAGGAGTTTCAACGTCCGGTCAGACCGAGAGCAAGAACCAGGCCGTTGCGATAAACAGAGAAACAGATCGGGTCGATGCAGAGGAATCGCAGCAGACAGCATCAGACACTAAGCCCAATGGTTCCCAGGTGCAGCAGCCTGGGTCACCTGCAAAGCTCACTGACAAGGCAGACGAGCCCGAGCCTAAGATGACAGAGCCTACCTCTCCCAAGGCACAGCACAAGAGAGACCAAAGCAACGCCAGCAATGTCGGCGTGTCCGAATTCTCCCATCAACAACTGACGTCAGACAAGAAGGAGGACGATGACAAGGATGATGGCGACTGGCAAACGATGCCTGCATTCGCCCCGTACGACATTTATGACGATGACAACAAGCTCGTTGCAAAGGAGTTTACCGCCGATGAAATTGACGAAACCTACGGCTACGGCGGACTCGGGGGTGCTGGAAAAGGATATACCCGAGTAATTATGGACGATGATGCCGAATCAGCAACGAGTATGGATGACAATACCCAATACCTCTTCAAAGAAGTGAATGGCACGAGCATCGGCGAGGACGATAGCGAGGCTCGCGATGCTGTCTCTCAGATGCAGGCGACCAAGGACCTGTTGACTGAAGGGCAGAGGATTGCATACGTGGGGCTGACGAGACTGGAGGTTCATAACATGGTCAAGGAAGCCGAGAGCGTCGAACACACAAGGAGTGCGAAGAAGGACGTCACAATGTCTGCCGAAGCGACCAAGATGTGGGGCCAGAAGATGATGATCCGGCTATACACCCACATGGACATCAGCTCCGCCGAGCAGATCATGGTTGAACAACTTAGCGACCATGGCGTAGTACCGTCGGACCTAACGCCGATTTTGATGGCTAACGCTCGTGTCAAGAACCCCATGGCCGAGGACGATGGAGAATCGCGTAGCTCTCATTCCGTCACATCACCGAGGAGCTTACCGCCCCCCTCGCCCGCACTTTCTCAACATGAGAAAGCAGCGGAGGCGCCACCGCCATACGAAGCGCACGAGGGAGAGGAGCTCCCCCCTGTCAAAACTCCAGCCCAGATGGTTACCTCTGACAAAATCGACATCGACCTACGATGGACTGTGCTGTGTGACCTGTTCCTACTTTTGATTGCCGATTCGGTGTACGATTGCAGATCAAGAATTCTTTTAGAGCGGGTCGGCAAGAGTCTTCAAATCGACTGGCTTGATGTCAGAAAGTTTGAAAAGAAGGTGACGGACGCGTTGGAGATGCAGCAGGCCGCGGAACAGGAAAATTGGAACGAGGACGAGCATATGGAGCACCGAAGGAAACAAGCTCTCAAGAAGCGCTACATGATGATGGGTCTGGCTACCGTGGGTGGTGGCCTGGTCATCGGCCTCTCAGCAGGTCTCCTCGCTCCCGTCATTGGTGCAGGCTTGGCAGCTGGCTTCACAACGATTGGAGTGACGGGCACTTCCACCTTCCTCGGAGGAGTCGGCGGAGCTGCCATTATCACATCCAGTGCCGCGGCATCCGGGAGCGTTATCGGTGGCCGAGCCGCCAACAGGAGAACGGGAGCTGTGAAGACATTCGAGTATCGGCCATTGCACAACAACAAGCGAGTGCATCTGGTTGTCACGGTGGCCGGATGGATGACGGGTAAAGTGGACGACGTCCGTCTGCCATTCAGCACCGTGGATCCCATTATGGGCGACTTGTACTCCGTCTACTGGGAACCGGAAATGCTTAGGAGTATGGGTGACACCATCAACATCCTCGCTACGGAGGTCTGTCGTCGCCACTTCTAACCTCTTTTCTCATTCTCACTAACCTTTCCTTAGGCCCTGACACAAGGTCTCCAACAAGTCCTGGCAAGCACAATTCTGACCAGTCTGATGGCTGCACTTTCCTTACCTGTTGTCTTGACCAAGCTGGCGTACCTGATCGATAACCCGTGGAGTGTATCACAAGACAGGGCGTGGTCTGCAGGCCTAATTTTGGCAGACTCTTTGATCGACAGGAACCTGGGAACCCGCCCAATTACGCTTGTTGGATATTCGCTCGGTTCACGAGTGATTTTCTCTTGTCTTTTGGAGCTGGCGAGAAAGGGGGCTTATGGCCTGGTTCAGAACGTCTACTTGTTCGGTTCTCCCCTGATCATCAAGAAGGACGAATACCTCAGAGCCCGCACGGTTGTCCCAGGAAGATTTGTCAACGGATACAGTAGCAACGACTGGATCCTCGCTTACCTGTTCCGTCTAACCGGCGGTGGCCCTCGTAAGGTGGCTGGCCTGGCTCCCATCGAGGATCTACCATGGATTGAGAACTTCGACGTGACAGAGTTCGTCAAGGGTCACATGGAGTACCGTCAGGCTATGCCACGTCTCCTCCGAGAATGCGGATGGCTCGTAGAGAGTGACGAGTTCACTGAAATCGAAGATGCCGACCCCGACAATCACCAGGAGCGTCAACGGGAACTCATCAATGAAATCGAGGAGGCTCGTAAGGAGCTTGAAAGGGAGGGGCAAAAGAAGAAAAGCCGGTTTTCAATCTTTGGACGAGGAAAGAAGGCAGACAAGGAGAAATGGGAGATTTACGAAGACTCCGCGAAGGATGGAAACAAGCCGAACCCGAGGACAGAAGATAAGGAGGGTAACAACCACGGTGTGCTGTTTGACGTGGAGGCCATTCGAGCCGAAGTCGCAAAGGAGAAGACTTCAACAACACAACAGGAGCCCGAGGAGTTCCAAGTAAAGGAGCTCAAATCTACGCTTCCGCCAATGAGGCTCGACCTGAATTCTTCAAACTCATCGCTCAACCCACGAGACAGTCTGCGCGAGACTAAGAGCGCGTACGCAGTGCCGGGCCGGGCTTCATACGAAACGACGGGCTCATACTCGTACACGCCGGAGAGGACGCCGACGTTCCATGGGAGCCAGACGTTCCCACCGACGCAGAGAGCCGTATCGCCGTACCATTCGGCGCAGTCTCCACTCGAGGAGGAGGTCGAGATGACGTTTGACACTTCCTTCCACGACCCGCCGCCCGCCCCGCGGCCGCCGCCAAAAGACGATCCTCCTCCACCTTCACGGCCGGAGATGAAGTCGGCGCAGACGGTGCCCAATATGGGGGCATCAAACCCCTGGGCGGACGTTGATGACGATGACGATTTTGGCAAAGAGAAGGAGATCCAGATGACTTTTGCATAGTGTGGGGGTGACGAGCTTGCATGGCTTGGTGGCGCATGGTTTTTTTTTTTTTTTGAAGCGAATAGGAACTACCTTACGATACTGCTGCAGTTCATCTCCCTACCTGAGCAAAAGTTTGCTTTCAGATTGGGAAGTCCTAACAAAGCATGTTCACAATCACGGTGTTCTGTGCGACCGGGTGATGCTGTTGGTTCTTGGGTAGCGTTTTGGGTTTCTACACTACCAAGCCGTAGACTGACCGTTCAAGTACATAATTTCGTCTGCAAGGACGTTCAAAGTAATACAACAAGAGAGACTATGTCTCTGAAATTTCAAGTAGTACTTGCGTATTGGGGAAACGTCTGCACAATTGATGTCAGAAACGGAAAGCTGGCAACAATGTTTGATAAGTTTGCCTAATGTCGTGAACTGGGAGACTCGTGGAAAAGTCTTCCGGACATGGAGGTGCCAAAGTAGCTTAGTCAGTGCGGTGGTTCAGTCTCGGTGTTTCCAACAAGATAATAGCTAAACAGGCTCTTTCTCGGACTATAGGCCAGGCTGGCTGGACGACGTCTCATGGCAATCTATCTACAAATCTGGATCACGTGGGCCTCTAGACAGGTGCATAGTGATGAGAAAGTGGGCGTCAGAGCATGAATACGGAAAGGAAGTGACAGAGATGACGGTCCAACTGCTACGCCTCATGAATTCTTCCCTGATGAGAGTCCCCATTATCCGTCTCACCGTCTCACCGTCTCCACGCGCGCGTGCAGGGGCGTTTGGCATTGCAAGGGCTCCTACGGATGACCTCGAGCAAATGACATTCACGGGAAAGACCGCAGCAGAATCTTTTGACTTACTTGCAGAGTTGCGAACACGCGCCGGCGAAACGCTCATTCGGTGAGTGGGATATCTCCCCGCCCTTCTTCAGGACGCGCATGTTTCGTCGTCGTTGGGCGTTGGCTTACATGCGCATGCGCGCACGGGGTGGAGCTTCGGGAAAGGGTTGCATGGAGGGGAATTTGGCAGAGCCCGGCCGGTGTGGTTGGATTGGATCGGCAGACAGCAGAGAAGAGGGTGTGGAAGCGATGCGACGTAGCGGGTGGGGAAGAGGGTAATTGTATTTTCGGGACATGGGATGGCATGGAGAGGAAAGTTGGGTTCCGTCCCTTCTTCTCGTTTTGTTCACGAGCTTTTTCGTCTGTACTGGATGAAGCATGCTCTCGGAACAGATGACATTTCTCTGTGTTGAAATGGGATGGGTTTTGTCCACGGCACAACATCTGAAGGAAGCCTCGGGGGCTTGAAAGTGACGAATGGCCGTGCGATGGGGCGGTGTTCGAGCAGGGGAACGAATGCTTGAAGGGGAAGCTTGTGCTGTTAAATGAACAGGTCCACGGCATACATAGTCCCATGCCATCACCCGTTGATAAGGGAGCCTGGCCGGGAGGTGGAGTATATTGAAAAGTGAGAGAAAACGGTCGACAACGGCAACTTGCAAAATGCGGAGTTCAGCCGGCGGCGGAAGAAGGATTCGTGTCGAGGTGGGCATCGCCCCGGTGAGCATCCAACGCCTAACGCGCGTTGGGAAAAGCTCACATCAGCCGCAGCGGCACTAGCAGGTGGCCTGGTAGCGTAAAGTAGTGCTAGTCCGTTGGCGGTTTCTATCAAACGGTAAGGGTCATCCGTCTCGGCCGTCTTTGGATGAGGCGGGTTGTGAGTTGGAGAACCAACGTCTAGCGGTGCAGTATGTCTGCAGGGGGGCGGCGCCTCTTCTTTTTTTGTTTCAATTAATAGCATCAGGTCTGTTGGCTCCGCCGCGTTCCATTGGATGGTGCTCATTTGCTGACGGTGGGGCTGGGGCTGGAGTTTGGGTGGCTCTCCAGGGTTTAGCGTTGGAAGTTGGACCCGCTTTTATACAGCCTTACCACGCACGACCTCCCTCTCCCTCTCTGCTTCTCGCCATCTCTCCCTCTCTGTTGCTCTCCTCTTGTCCTTCAGGCAGATGCACACTGATGACCTCGAGGCGCAAAACGTCGACGGAAATTCGTTTGATCATGGAAGAGCTGGAACTGACTGTCCATTGGTAAGACTGCAGAGTGCTTATGAGCCGCCTGAACCCCTCTCCGTTCTCCTTAGAGGGTGACGTTGAGCATTGAGACAAGCTGGTGGCGGAGCAGCGTACCTTAGTGATTGCATTCAGCAGTTGTTGCTGCTGCAGTATAACATCTCACCAATCCATTGTGCTAATATTGGGATGGTGGGTGGGGTTTTCAAAAAAATGACCAAGTATGATAGGTAGGCTGATCTTCCAAAGGGAGAGGAGGTGAGAGCATGATGAGAGGGACGCTTGGCCCTGCGTCGAGGTGCTTGTTGGATAGGTAGACCCACCCGTTTGGAAGGCACTCGGTCCCAGGTCGTATCCTTCTACGGATGCTGTCAAGACTTAAGTTGTTTCCAACAAAGTCTTCGTTCAAAGACGAGAAAACAACCCCCGCAACCTATTACCGTCTTCGTCTTCACTACTTACCTGTAGACAGTCTGACTAACACAAAACACTCGAGACTCAGCCTCAACCAGCAACAAAGCTGCCTCGCGACGGAATTTACAGCGCCTCAGTGCAAATATCCTGTCATAAGTGGTCCAACGGAAAGGCGACGAACGGTATTCATATTGTCAATCTGACCATCGACCAGCCGCGAATCCTTCCTCTCTCATTTCTTTGAGCGGCGCTGCCTTGGCGCGTGGCTTGCTGTAGTTGGCGTAGCGCAGATCTCGGAATCCCTGCACCGGGAGACGACTAAACTGCAAAGGCTAGGAAGCGAAGCGAAGAATCTCGCGAACCTTGACAATAGGTCGACCGGCCGGATGTCCAACAACGCTTTTTCTCGGTAACGCGCGCGCCCAAAAGCCCAAGCCCCTTAACCCCCGTCAGCAGCAAGCCGGCCGAACCCTGGCCAACGAAAGGCGCCCGTCTTATTGATCCTGGTCAGCCCCAGGGTGCTGCTGCATCTGCCACTGTCCTACCCAGTACCAACTTGTCTCATTGCTTCTCCCCTCTTACACGCCTGGTTGGCTTTCTGCTCTCGCTTTCCCGCCTCTCAGCCTGGCCTTTCATTTTTCCCATTCCTGCTTACTTCGTTTCTCGGATTCGGTTCAGTTCTTGCTTCACTTCATATCATTTCGACGCTTTGCGAAGTGCCGGTATTCTCCTTCGACGAGAAGGGGGCTTAGGATTCTAAAGTTTAGGTGGATTTTGAACATTTCGCCGATTCAACAGAGAGAGTGGGTACAACTGGATTCGAGAATAAGGCACCATCACATACAGCCGAGAGCGACCAAGTCAAGCAATACAATCATCGTCAAGAACACCACTTGCACAACATATAGATTGCCAAGAAGGACGAGAGATATTACAATATGTCAAATCCGGCGCCGGTCCAGTTAAGCCACGGAGACACCTCCGAGACGGTACGCATCGTCATCAACAATGGCGGCGAGAACGGCAACGTGGCCTTTGAGGGCGATGCTTCAAGTGGTGCTGGATGGACGACCACATTGATGGATCCAACGAGGTCAACCACGGGCCCAGAACAGAGAAAAGTCATGTTCAACACCACTTCTTTTAGCTCGCACGGCGACGGATCATACGTCATCACGGTAGACAGTGCAACTCACACCATCAGGTTCAAGCTTGCCGACGGCGTCCAGCTCAGCAAAGCTACTTGGAAAGCAAAATCAACAAGCGGGAATGAAACGGTCATTTCGACGGTATCCGCAAGCCAGGAGAATCCGGGAGTAGGCTCTGGGATGACGACCTTTGCGGGGGCCTTACCAACAGCGGCGGCTTCTGGTGTAAGGCGTCAAGAGTCCAATGCAAGTGAGTAAACTCCGCTTGCAGATTCGTGGATTGCCTTCCAGCGTCGCTAGCGTTGTTCTTTTCTCCGTTTCAGCTGCTGACTTCCCATAAAAAATTAGTGACCCTCAATAACGATAATCTTGTCATGCCGATCAATGCTCAGGAGATGTCAATCTATGCGAACTATACTATGTATATTGAGCTTCAGTGGATATCGGAAACCAAATCCGGCACGACGACGAGTGGGGCTTTCGCCGTCTTCACGGGAGCCTATCCATCTGAAGAGTACAACCAGACAGTCGGAAGACTCGCGGACAAACGCGGTAGCAGTGCCACCGAGGCTTCTGGCAGTGAAGATGAGAGTGACTCGACGTCAACGCTGCCAACGTCCGTCATTCAGGCAACAGCCACCTCTACGGCCTCTCTCAACCCAAATGCATCGCAAACAACCATCAGCGGCGGTTCCAGTAGCAGCAGCGGTAGCGGAGGGAGCGGAGGCCTTGCGCCCGGTGCCATCGCCGGCATCGTTATCGGCACCGTGCTCGGGCTCGCCCTCATTGCATTCCTGTTGTGGTTCCTCCTGCGCCGTCGCCGCCGCCGCGCAGACCACGTCTCGGACGGCGTGTACGGCCCCGGACACAACCCCCACGGGTACCTCGCCGACAAAGAGACCCATGCCCGCGTGACCGAATCGCCGCGCTCCCCATACACTGACGACGGACAGCACCAGCATCGCTTTCACCAGCCGCAGCAACCCCAGGAACAGCACCACCTCGCGCGGGAATTCCATCAAGACGATCATGGTCGCGATGACGCCCTTGAGGCAGGCGGCGCGGTCCCCGCCTCGGCCGTTAGCGCCACGGAACACCACCAGCGTCCCTTTGCGCCGTACAGCGAGGAGCACACGTCCATGGCCTCGCGATCCGCCGAGGACATGACCCGCAGTGGCGGCGGCGGTCCGCGCTCCTCGACGCCCAACGTCAACTCCAACGTCGCGCATCTGATTGAGGACGGTATGACGGAGGACGAGATCCGGAGGCTGGAGGAGGAAGAGAGGGCGTTGGACGCGGCGATTGAGCAGGCCGGGCCGCGTCGGAAGCCGTAGGGATTTCGTGTTGGTAACCCACAATCGTTGATACCTTTTATATATATGTATTGCACATTTTTGTTGCATATTGTTTTTGGCTGTAAAATCATGTGACGACTTTGATAATCCTGAGCTCGCTGGGCTCGTCACAAGTGTTTTGGTCCGTTTGTCGTTATGGAGTTGCGGGGAGACTTGTCGGTATCCCCCTGTCAGGCGTAAAGAACGCAGAAGGAGGAGCGATGAAAGGTGCCAAAGTAGTTGTCGTTAGAATGGGTTCTTGCGGTAGAAGGGGTGGATGAGAACACTGTTGCGATCTCCAAGTTTGTTGTCAAATCCTCCATGTACGTCGCCTTCACTGAAGCTGCCAGACATGAATCTTCTTTCGCCCGTTTGGATGTCCTGTCACGAGTCCTGGGCAACTTGTCACCCAAGATCAAAGATGAAGAGGGGCCTCCTCACCGCCACTAAAAGAGACCAGAGGTTATCTTATCATATGGATGACTTAAAGAGACACTTGCCCGGAGGTAGAACGCAAAGTTCGACATTTTGAAGCCCAGCCTTGGACCTGTTCAGCCTCCATGATTACTAAAACTGACTGACTGCGCCCCTGAGCCTGGTCATGAAATCCCGTGGCCCATTGCCATCGGCATAGAGGGAGAGACCACAGAGTAACTCATTAGCTATTATAAGGAGACATTGACGTAACCCGTGCGGAATCTAGAATCATTACAGTACACACAATGCCCCTTTCTGAACAGAAAATGCCTTGATCATTTGAAACCTTCTGAGTCATGCTTACATGTCTAATGTACAGTTTGGGTATAGCAATATCACAAACTCACCACTTGCGTCCGGCCTTGCGGCGAAATTGCTGTGCTCTTTTTTCTTTCTTTTTCGGTTTTGGTTTTGTTGGTCTCCCTCCTCTACCTCTTCACTTTTGTGCTGTTTTGATGATACCACTTGCAGCAGGACCTACACGCAGCTTGTCCTCTCTATCGAGTGAGAACCCTCTCGTGATAGTATGGACAAGCTCTTGTTCCAAACACCCCCATGGCATGCTCTTGGCCGATCCGAGCAGTCCAACGTCGGTTGCTATGTAACTTAACCGCGGTTGAAAAGGCGGCCGACCATGCCGCTCGCGATGCTCCCCGCCAGACCGCCAGAGTATAGGGCGCTTCCAGCCAAGTTGGACGCGTGGCTAAACTTGTCGCATCTCGAAAAGGCCATGGCGTTCATAATGGTCAAGACCAGGGCGATGACTGCGGACCCACCATAGTAAGTACAAATTGCCTCAGTATCTAAATGTTGCCTCCAAAGAACCCCCTCATCCCAAGGGATGTGGGGGTCAGGCAGGGGGAGGGGGCAAACTCACCAACGAGCGGCAGCCACAGGAACTGCAATCTCACAAGCGCAAAGATGGCGAGCAGAATCCAGAGAACGGGCTGCACATAGAGCGCGAGCCAGAAGAAGCGGCTGTCGGTCGGGTTGATCGTCTTGGTTCCCGGCTCGCTGCTCTCAAAGACCCACTGCGAGTCGCCCGTCTGCACGTCCACCTCGTTCCACCACCGCAGTCCCACGAGTCGACGGCCGGCAATGTTCTTGAGGTAGTAAAAGTCGGCGGCGAGGAGGAGGATGGTGATGATGAAGATCATAATCCTGTAAAGCATCGGCGAGAGGTGGTTAGCAAACGGAAGACAACGAAGGTATGCAGCGAAGAGCCGTGGGCACGTGAGCACCTGGTCCGGTGCATGTCTGCGGATCAGGAAACAGCTCCGGAGGCGGTGGTGTTTGGAGGACGAGTTTATTTCGAATTTCGAATTTCGAGGAGTAAGTGAGCTTTGCGAAGACATACATGCTTCGAATGATCCACAGACCGAGGAAGTACACGAGTACACTTGCTGTCCTCCCGAGAGCATGTCAGTCTAAGTTCCAGTACATATGAAAGATGTTAAGGCAATGCGAGATCTTGGTGATTGACTGACATATCCGAAATGCAAGAAATGTTAAAAGTGTGATGGGATGCGAGCTCAACCGCCAGCTCAGGGAGCCCGGCGCATCTTGCTGCTGTTGGTGCGAGGAATCCATCTCGGGGCGACTAAGACGCTCGTTTCGGTGGCCCGTCACACTAGGTAAGGTATCGTTTCTTCGAAAAGTTCAATTGCTCTGTTTCGTTTCCAGCCGATGGATACAATAGATCGACGCAATCAGGAGCTTGACTTGGTCTTCGTAGTCGTGCGCATATCGTGGTTCTAATGGCAGTCGGGGAAACGAGGGATACTTGTTCGAAAAGAGGCCCTGAGACTCATTACGGTACAGCTGTCGTAATGCGCGGACCGCAGGCCTGCCCTCCTAGGCGCGTTCCTTGGCCCAGACCCGTTGAAGCTACGGTAAGCTGTTCGGCGGGTGGAGGCTGAATTATTCCGCCAGGGGGTCGTTGGTGCAGGAGACCCACTCTTTGCGCTCCCGGTGCCCAGGGGTACTTCGGCGGTCTAACCCGGCAGAAACGACAGCTCCTGATCAGAGCTCGCATTACATCATCAGCATCACCCCAGCTCCATTAAAGCAACATCCAAATAGCCGACTCGATCTAGTCGTTCCGAAGTCGAGTTACCGGGTGTCGTCCGTACATGAAGTGACGACGAGCTGCCAGCGCCAGTGATTCAAGAGCTACGCCTGGTTTTATTTGTACTTATCAATTGCCTTCATCATAATAAGCTTTCCTTCATTGCTTCAACTAAGTTTTAATCAATTCAAGAGTGATAGGCTACGGCTTACACAATCCCAACGTGTAGCATTGCGTCCGGCAGTCTATCCATCATGGCGGCAAGGTCCTCTTCAATCGTCCGCCGAGCGTTGCTTTATGGTAATGAAAGCCTCTGCAACTCCGCCTAGAGATTGACTGACAAGCGTCCAGTGCCTTCATCATCGGAAAAGATGCTGACCAAGTCGTTGGGTCTCAAGTCCGACAACGTGACTTATGATCTTGAGGACTCCGTGACTCCCTCGTTGAAATCGGACGCTCGACGACAGCTACGTTCATTCCTCTCCAAGCATATCTCGCGGCCGTCTTCCATCTCCGAACTGGCTGTCCGAATCAATGCAGTGGAAACCAAGTTTGCCTTGGATGACTTGACGTCTTTAGGCTCACTCCCAAATATCGATGCTGTCGTTGTTCCCAAAGTCAACTCCGCTGCCGATCTGACTTACGTTACCGATGTTTTGCGTCACGTAGCCCCCGAAAGACACACGGCAACATCCCAAAATCCCATCAAAATTATCGCCTTGATCGAGTCTGCTCGTTCGGTTATGAACCTTTCAGAAATCTGCAAAGCGTCTCCATACCTCAGCGGGCTCATCTTTGCGGCCGAAGACTTTGCGCTAGACTTGTCTCTTACAAGAACGCCATCTCTCACCGAGTTCCTCTACGCACGCTCCGCCATCGTAACTGCTGCCAAGGCCGCCGGCTTGCCGAGTGCGATCGACCTTGTCTGCACCTCCTACAAGGGGGATGAAGGCCACAAGCGATTGGAAGAGGAATCTATCGGGGGAAGGTCCATGGGATTCAATGGAAAGCAGTGCATACACCCGAATCAGGTGGGACTTGTCCAGAAACTTTTTGCCCCTAGCGAAAAGGAAGTGGAGTGGGCAGTGCGCGTTGCAATCGCAGACGAGAAAGCTAGCAAGGCGGGCCGTGGAGCTTGGACGTTGGACGGTATGATGATCGACGCACCGGTAACAGGAAAGGCAAATGCAATAATCGTGAGGGCAGAGAGATGTGATATCGACGTGGCTAACCTCTGGGCGAAATGGAAGGACCAGCAGCCTGAATAGAATGCGTCGCTAACAAAAGTAGTTAGGCCGCCAGAAGGCGCGCATTTCGTCCTTTTCGTCCTCTTCGTCCTGGTCCAGCTGTGTAACCTTCTGCTGTTGCCGATAGTCGTTCTCGTAATTGGGTCGTTCACCATAAAATTCGATCTCAGAAGGCTGCTCTGCTAAGGGGTCAAATGCGTCTTCTGGGTGCCGCCAATCAGCTTTTGTAAAAGACTGGTCGATCAAAACATCCTGAGATACCGGACGATAAGGCCCTCTGGCCATGTCGAAAGGCAGTTGGAGTCGATCGTCGTGCTGCTGAATGCCAGGTTCATCGAAAGGCTTGTCCTCGCATCCTGAGCTCCCTATTCCCAATACCTCTTGTTCAATGCGGGCGATAAAGTCGGTTATGCTTTCCGACGGTTGGAATTGAGACGGATGAAAACTATTCATAGAATCATGACCGTTTGTTCGGAAATGAGACAGAGGGTAAGGCTTCCTTGGTTGGTTTGCCAGAGATATCAGTCGCGAAAACATCGGTGGCTCCCAGAAGGCTTCTTCCCTGTGACTGACCTTGCTGTATGGATGATCATGAAGATCGTTACTAGAAGCTTCTCTTTCTGGAAAAGCGCAACGAAGATTCGCTTTCTCTCTATGCGGAGGTTGGTGATTTTGGGCGTATATATTTCGCCGGTAAGGTATTGCAGGTATGGCAGACAATTCTGGCACCGCATTCTTGTCATGTTGCTCGACCGTTGCCACACGTTCCGGCTCGGGGCCATCCGCCACACGTATTCCGTCTTTTTCAGTCATTACCATGGAAGCTTCGTCGGTCATTAGTATCATCTTTCGTACTTCCTGGGTATTCCCTGGCGTTACTTCCATTTCTGTGGATAGTTCATTGGGGTGTGGTGCCAAACACGCTTGCGCAGCCGTAGCTGCTCGGGTCGTCAGAGTGGTAGTCTTGGAGCGAGACTCTGTATCAGAGTCATTGTGTATCCTTCCACCAGACGGTTCATCCGTGGCTTTTTGTGTGGTTGAATCTACCGAGCCACCCGCCCTCAACCTTCTCTTCCTCTCTGGCTCAAAAGTATCTTGTGCATCTGCCAGATTCGTGGAATTCTCCAACACGCGAGGTGACAGTGATGGTTCGTGTGTGGTCATGACTCCCTTGTCCGAATATAGAATGATCCTCGGCTGCTCCCGGAAGGCTTTGGCTGTCTTGTGCTTCTCTTCTTCTTCAAGATGCAACCCTTGCCTCCGTTGACGCGAATCATGCGACGAGACACGAGCATTCCCACCTTTTCTAGCTCCGTCGAATACACCGGTCTCCCGAAGCGCTTCTCTCATCAGCTCAGGGGTACTACTATGGTGACGGCCAAGAATGTCGCCTGGCAAGGATATTTGATGATTGCCACTGGTGTTCTGAGTCACGTAAGTCGTAGATCTACTGCTTGATCGAATGTGTCGAGCCGGTGCGACATAGGTCTCGTCATGGATATGTTGGCGTTGGCCATCGCTTATAGAATCGGACCTCGTAATACTTCTCCTTGAGAAGTGATCTTCACACACCAGGAGCTTTTCTGGTAATCGATCGCTCAATTCACGGTCCTCGTAGCGGGCACGATGTAGCCCTAGTCCCTGGTCCGAATGAGTTGCTGTAGGCGTCTCCTTGCGACGAAGGAACGCTGATATTCCTACAAATTCACTCTCTCGCCGTTGTCTGCCCTTGGCTTCTAAGCGTTGTTGTCGTTGCCATGAGGACTTGCGTGATGGAGGCTGCTCAACCGAGATCATGGAGTTGTACGCCAACTCTTCAACTACTACGCATTAGTTTTGCATTCTCAGCTCATAGAAAATGATAGCTCACCAGGCTTTGGCGAGGATATGCGCCCATTCTGGAAGAGGCCTGGCGTCAGGCATGGTTGTAGCTACAAATTCATCAACATACATAGACCCTGGTCCCTACTGATTACTTACTGTGAGTCTGTTATTGAGAATGGCCTCAGATTGGAAATTATTTGGGCCCTCTCGACCGGAGGAGGTGGTCTTCTTGGGCGAGTTTTCCGGCCGCGTAGTGGTCTCCTCACGGGTCCTTTGTCGCTTCTCTTTAGGCTTCTTCCGAGAGTCGTAACGATCTTCTCTTGTTTTGTACCTCGCCCGCTTCTCGAATCTAGGTGGAGGACTACCTGAAAAGACGAGGACTTCGTTCGATCTGAGCCGTACCGTTGGGGAACGTTGAATGGGGCCATGTATTACCGCCGTTGGCAGCCTGTCTTTCCTCTTCATTGGTTCGGCGATAATGGAGCTGTCTCGCGACAGGTCGCGCTTGTGATCGCCTCGAGCAACTCTCTGGAAGGATATACCGTGTGGTCTCCATCCTGAGGCTTGCGGACTGTCCTCGCCCTGACTTGGTTGTGATCTGTTTGCAGGCTCTACAGTATCTACGCCTCGACGACTAACATTGACAAGCCAGTCTTCCACAATGCCAGTGCCACTTCTAGCAGCTCCAAGCACGTTGCTTTTCGGAGGCTGATTCGACTTTCCCGAGTGAAAACGACTTGTCCTTAATTCTTCCCGGCGGGGTTGACTTGATGCAGTGTGTCTGTCGCCAGAGCGGCGGAAATGATGGCGATGTAGGTCTAGACCACGGTGATCCTTGGTCGGACGACGGTCCATCGTACGCTGTTTTCGCGCCTGTCCAGCTTGGCAACGGTAGCTAAGATGGCAAAGACTGACAATTAAAGGGAACACAACGCAGAAGACTGTGGTGGGCACGTATAGTCCCAATACATCCAGCCTCGGAACTTGAGCCAGACGCCAAATATGTCTAGGAGAAGAACCTCTTATGTACCCTAGGGGCCCGACCTCGCCTAAAGACGACAATAGCTATCCACGTCATACAGACCAACGTTCTGTTTCTTAGGATAGTGTTCCTTCTTCTTATTCTGATTTCACCAACACTTTCTCCATGGATTGCTGTTTAGCAGTGAAGAAAGCGCTGCTCGCTGGATTAAGGCAGGTAGAAGGCAAGGGTGGAGCTCGTTTTAAAGCCGGAAAGAGCTCGACTGATGTTCCCACCCAGGTAGGTACCTTACCTGCCTGCCTAAGGTGGGAACAGGTTGCCTGGTATCAGGCGCTAGTATTGCTGTGTAAGGTAAACCAGGCAGGGACCCAATGTACCTTGAAAATTTGGGTCAGACGATAGCTAGACTTTGCAGGTCGGCGCACTTGATATGCAGTCGACGCGAACCTCAAAGTTGCGGCTGTCTCAAAATGCCAAGATGTGGCCCTGTATAGACGGAACACGTCCTGTATCGAAAACCCGGCCGACTACTATTGATAGCACCACCTTGGCTATGGCGAAGCCGTACCGGACGCGACCCGTCCTGACAGATGCTTGACAGCTGAACTTGCAGACTATTTTTGCCCATAGCCGCGAAAAATGCCAAATCCGAGCTCGCACGGTTTCCACGCCTAGCCCACCAACAAATCCACATCACTTGAATGCAGATAGGGCGGCCAAAGCCTATAACCTACATTTATCACATGACTTTGAAAAGATGCGGAGAAAAGGTCTGACAACAGCTATACCGTTGTCTCAGGGTTGCACGGAGACAAAAAAAAAAAAAAAAAAAAAAAAAAAACCTCTTTGAGAGCTTCTCGGCGAAAGCGTTGAATGGTTGAGGAGCTGGAGAGCTAAGATTCCGCACGCAGCTGGAAGAAAGTAGTAATTGAGATCAGCCCAAAAGACATTTTACAGGGTTGCATCGTCCGTGACGACGCACGTGTCTACAAGAGCCCCCCCTGGACGGGTCATTTCGCAGCAGTATCTCAACATCTCTGCCCTCCTCCTATTCCTCATAATGGCCAAATAATCCGTATTGCATATTCGTATACAACATATTTACAGCATCTACACTTTGCTGGTACACACCTTTTTGAGATAGACGTCGAGATGCGTTATCTCAACATGTGTCGATAACAACGGTGGCCCCAATGAGCTCTTTGCTTTTGCGGCCAAGAAATCAGGCTGTGGACCTCGATGAAGGCGCAGCAAGTTTCATCTTCGTCCGGTGACGACCTAATAGACGGTCCCTGGCAGTTTCGAATGTTCCTGGGATCCCCAGAGAACAAGCCCGTTCGTTCTCTTTCATACCGCCAGCCCTGCCTGCATCGAGCTTGTGCACAACATTCGTCGACCACCTACCTATATTCGACTTGCGAAAGCCAAAAACCCACCATTGGAGCAGCAACTAGGTAGTATGTGAAGACGGTGCCAGACCGTGGAGCCATCTCTAAGTCTTGGTATTCCTGGCTGGATCGCGGGACATGTGCATGAGGTTTCCTGCTGGTGGCATTCCGGAGGCCAAGTTGCCCCTCCATCTCGAATGCAAGGCCCCCATAATCGCTGGCCCATGCGACACATCACGGCGGCTATACTTCCAAGGGTAAGGAGGTTAAAGGTTCCACCACCTTAGTCCCTACCGATGCGGTGCTCTAGCCGTTGACACATCATTGCGTCACATCATACAGTTGTATTGAAGCTGTTCCAAGATGGCGCTGCTATATCCTGGTGATGGAATACAGCCTGGTATTCAAGCGCTACTGCCGCAGAGCTCGACTTCGCCAAGGGATATTGCTTTTGGCCGTCGTTGCGCTGGGCTGCTGGCTCAGGGCTATCCAATATAGGCTTTCGATGTCGCGTCATACGAAGCGGGCAATTGTCGGGCGGATAGGTAATATCAGATGTACCGAAAGTCTCTAGGTCGAGGACAGCCGAGGGGTTGTTTGCGCGACGTGCGTAGCTTGGGGGAGGGGCTGTCATAGCCGAACCAAGTTGACGATACGACAGAGGGGTGAGGGTGAGGGCTATCCACGTCTCCACTGGATCGACCAGCTCCACTAGCATGGACAACTTGGACCACAAGATACATCCACTCTGAGAGGTTTAGTTCACAACTTCACGACTTCACCCACATCGCAGAGGCTGCTCATGGGCCTCTCGCTGGTCAGTGCCTCGCGGGGAGTGGAGCTCCAAGGGGACGACTGCATGGAGCGATTCTGCGCGACAACAGAGGTTGCTTACCGACTTCTAGTTCGCTGCGGCCCTAGGGCTCTCCCAAGACGTACTGCTTCGCATGTCGCGTCGCATGAGTAGTTAATGCCGGCAAAGGAACTCTCGTCTTGGGAAGCTGCTTGGTCACGTCTTTGCGCATGGAAAACAAGCATCTAGGTCAAGATCACGTCAGAACGGGTTGACGAGGGTAGCATGACAAGACTCACAAGAGGAAATGGCTGGAACACTGGAGCGCATTGGACGACAAGCCAGGGACGGACTACAGAGTACGGACCGACACCACCCACGGGCGGTTTTGGCGAGTGAGATGGCGATGGAAGTTGTCCAGACTCTCCAGCGGCGTGGCACGACCATGCCAGCAAACGGATAAACGATTGCGCCAAGGACGAGCAAGGACGGCGGCGGCGGCACGTGAACGGCGAATGTCGCAATATGGCGGCTGGACGAGATTACCAAACGGATGAGGATAGACATTCTAGCATCAGTCAGAGTTGGCCGCCTCCCAGAGCCCGTCAGGCCGCACATCTGGAATGCAAGCCGAGTCGAGAACCGGTTCTGCAGGCTCTGCAAGTGCAGTGAGGTGCTACACTAGTAGACCCCACTTTCAGGAGAAGGTGGACGTTGGAGAATGATGTCGCAGCTCCAAGATGTTCATCTTGCTTCAAACTGGGCATGGTCAAAGGAGGCTGTGCAAAGTGTGGGGTCGAATAGGACTGCCACTCTTGGTCCGGTGCGTCCACAAGTGAACAGGCCAAGCCTGTCGTCCCGCGCAGGTGTTTCCAGCATAAACCAGCAGCCGTGGGCCCATGGCAGACACAGATGCCAATCTGTTTCTGGAGTCTGGATCCCACCTTGGCTCGTCTCCTCCTTCTTCCTTCTCAACCTAGGTAGGTACTCTCAGGCTGACGGGCTCACCACCTCTCGCGGCGCCCCTCTTCGGCATTGCCAGCTTCTACACTACGGAGTACTCATTCACCATCTATCTAGCGGCTTCTCAGAGGCTAGCAGCGCAGGCGTCTGTGCGGATGCGAGTCTTTTGACTGACTACAACAAGGGGCAGCTACATAGCACATCATGGGCTGATTTGCCCGCCTTCGATCAGGTAGTGAGCTTTTTTGCCTGCCAACCCTGCAATAGCTGGGTTCATGGGTTCTAAGAAGCTTTCCGTGGTCCTGGTCTCTGCATCTCATCCCACCACACTTGCAGGCGCTTGGTTAGTCAGGTCGACCGCATAAAAGTGAGCACATTGGGCAGCATGATGAGCCGTAGTTTCGAGTTTCGACGGACGGGCAGCAGTGGATTTGCTCAATGTCTGGGTACTTGGCTTCGGAGCGTGTATCGGGCGACAAGCCGTTACTCCTGGTGGTGGTGATATTGTTGACGGGGTAGGGCCCTGCGACGAAAGCTCGCAGAGTGGGAAATACGCCTCCAAGGAGCAGTTGCCTGGAGGTCGAGTGCGTAAGTGCGTGCGTCTCGTCGTGCGTTGTCTAACTTGAAGGGCCACGAAACGCGAAAACATCTACGACACCAGGCCGCGACAGCAGCACCTCGCGGCGCCGACGACAGCAGCACCTCGCGGCGCCGACGACAGCATGAAATTCGAAGGGCTGCTGTTCGGATCTTCGTATGGTGTTTCTAAGGCATCCGACTGATTCAGACTCGCTGGATGAGAAGGGCGCCGCGTCTGGACTGCACGGCTCGCGGCAAGAAAAAAGAGATGACCATGGGTGACAGAGGTATCGCGGGGTTGTACATGTGAGCTTTTCGTCTGTTTGATGCTTGTTTGGGAGGGGGAGCTAACCCTGCTACCACACTCATGCTCTGGTCGAAACATTGATGGGCGTTGGGCCCTTTTCCCTTCCTCAACCCCCCTTGCGCAGAAAAGCCGAATTTGGGATGTGGGCGGTCCCCTCTTTAGGACCCCCCCTCCCCTTGACACTGCACTAGATGTTCATGGGTGGATTTTCATGGGTCCCTCTTCCCGGGCAGATCTCCCAGATGTCTTGGCCCCTTGCCTCGTGTGCCAGCAGCAACAGCAACAGCAACAGCAACAGCAGCGGCGGCGGCAATGAACCAGGAAGCCAGCGGGCCTGCAAGATGGACGCATGTGCCTCTCAGGATGAGGCAAG
Organism: Colletotrichum orchidophilum; assembly: GCF_001831195.1. Classification (NCBI taxonomy): domain Eukaryota; kingdom Fungi; phylum Ascomycota; class Sordariomycetes; order Glomerellales; family Glomerellaceae; genus Colletotrichum; species Colletotrichum orchidophilum. The sequence goes on along the minus strand of NW_019173158.1, from coordinate 39,407 downwards.
GTACAGTACCTACGTGCCTTCACCGCAGGCAACCTAAGTCATGTTCTCATGCTCTCATTCTTACTCCCATCTGGTATTGCATGTACTAGAATGCCGCTGTCTTGGCCGGCCAGGTGTGCTTCTGGTCCCTGTTTTCGTTTTCGCCGCCGCCGCCGGAGCCGTTCAAGCCGTTGTGGCGGACCTCGTGTCCATCACATATACACAGTAAGATGAGGAACAGGGACACGCTTGAGAATCGGGATGGAGGGGGGGAAATCGAAGACCACAGGAAAAAGAACGAGAAGAGACAAAGAAAAGCGCGATTATTCGATTCCGACAGCGACCTGCACCTGTCCCTATTGAACCTCCGCCCCCCTTCCCTTTCCCCTTACCTACTGCTACTACCTTATCGTCAGGGATCCGGTACTTACTTGGTCTGATTGATTGAGAAGGAGAAAAAGATTCCTAGCGGCTTTTTTTTTTTCCGCATTATGTATGCCATTTTCATCACTTTGGGGTTATTGCTACTTTTCCTCCAAGTCCTCGATTCTTTCTCAACATATTTCAACTGCATCAAAAGAATTCGGTAAGAAATAGTTGGTCCAAAGAACAAACCAACATAAGGTAGGTATGTGCACCCCTTCACTTGACGTTTGTATTCAATTATTTGTTTGAGTATCCGTACCGCTATCTTTCTTGGTGTACGAAAGAATACCTCAGGTTTTCGTTTTGCTTGTTCCCATTGCACTGTTATTTTTATTTTTGTTTTAATTTTTACTCTTTCCTGTCGCCTCAGGCCGAGAACTAACCTTGGCGGTTATTTTGTACCTGGCTATACTCATTAGCGAGGAGAGGTACCTTGCATGCCGTCATTCGTCCTGTTGCTCGTCGGTCAATTGAAACCCCCCCCCCTCCTCCACTTGCCCCGACTCGCTGGACCCCTCCACGTTCCCGCCACGAGCTGTTGTCCATCTCGCATCTTGCCCGCACGGCGCCCTCCAGTCCCAATCCAAGCAAGACAGCCGGCGGCGGCGACAGCGCGGAAGAGGACGGACAATTGAGGCTGGGACCAGCGACGGCAAGCCGCAAATGGGAGCTGAACTGCACACCTCAAGCAAAAGAAGCAGGAAGCAAGAGGCAACAGTGCCGCCCCTCCTCCCCTTCCCCGTCACCCCCGTTCCGCTCCTACCTTGCCTCTTGCTGTACCTGCCTGACCTTTCCGTCCAAGTCCTTTGCTCAACCCACCCCGCCTACCTTGCCTTACGGCACTCCTGTCCAGTCAACTTGCCTTCCACTCCCACTCCCACACTCATACACACCAAACCTTACCTGCCTTGCCTTGGGGCCCTTTTTTGCACTGCCTCAACGCCCTTCCTCCATCCATTCAGAAATTTCCCGCTAACCAGCATTTCCTTTCTCTCCCCTCAAGGTGGCCTCTCGACCTCTTCTCCTTCTCACCCCCTCCTTCCTTTTTTCGATCCATCAAACAGTCTCAATCCTGACGTCCGTCAACCACTCCCACCAACACCGCCCACCTAATTCCAACCACCAGGTCCGTATCTCGCTTCTCTCAATCACTCTCTCTCCCTCTCTCTCTCTCAACACAACGTACACCTCGGCCTTTTCCAACGCTCGGCATCTTTTTTCTGTGGCAACGCCTGCGAATTTCTTTGTTAGACACAGCCCACAACCCCATTAACCCTCCATCTCGCACTGCCATCCTCCGGCCTGGAAATTGTACGTTTTGCTTTGTCGCCTGTGTCGGGCCACTTTGCGCGCCAGGTTCGAGTGACAAAGGCCCCCTTATAACACTGTTTCGTCTCTTTGCTGCACAGGTGGATGCGAATTTCCCAGAGTTGACTCGCCTGCTCAACTGAGAAGTGCCAAAACGAGCGCTTTCGTCCCTTGACTTTCTTCCCTCATCATCAAGAAACCCCGCTTGGCGCCACCCAGAAACCACTTGCATTTATGCATTGCAGCCTCCCTTGAACCTTTTTGTCAGAGAAAACCTAACTCGCAAGAACCAGATAATTCACCAAGCTCTTTGCAAAAACCAATACCAAAAAACCCTACTATCATCATGTCTAAGCTCTTCATTGGGTAGGTTCTTTTCTGCACCGGCGCATCCTTGACGTCCTTTGACGATGCCAAACACATTTTTTTGCTGACAAGACTTTCAATAGCGGCCTGGCATGGCACACTGAGGAAGGCACCCTCAGACAGAAGTTCGAGGAGTTCGGTGCCGTCGAGGAAGCTGTAAGTACTGATTGTCCGGTCCGAAGAAACTTTCTTGAGAGTGGCGTCGCCATGGACCATGGAGAGACACTTTGTCCCACTATTACAGTAAAAAAGGAGAGAGCGAGAAAGAGATCTGACCGCAATTTTTTCCCTCCTTGAAGGTCGTTGTGAAGGACCGCGACACTGGCCGCAGCCGTGGTTTCGGCTTCGTCCGCTACACTCAGGATGGTGACGCTCAGAAGGCCATTGCTGCCATGAACAACGTCGAGTACGCTGCCTTTGCCAAAATGCTTTCCATTGCTTGCTTGTCCCGGCGCAATGATGGTGGAAGTCCCTCGGTCGGCTAACACATCGACTTGCTAGATTTGATGGACGCACTATCCGCGTCGACAAGGCTTCCGACAACGGCCCCCGTGGTGGGGGTGGCTTCCGCGGCGGTTTCGGCGGTGGACGTGGCGGCTACGGCGCCCCTCCTGTTCCCTACGGAGGCGCTCCCGGTGGATATGGAGTTCCCAACATGGGCTACCAGCAGCAGCAGCCCGCCTACGGCCGCGGCTACCCCCCTCAGCAACCCTACGGCGGTGCCCCTCCCCAGGGTAAGTTGAGAATGTCGCTTCCCATCGTCGGTCCGTCTCGCTGACACTTCATAGATGGCTACGCACCCCAGCCTCCCTACGGCTATGCGGACCCGTCTCAGCAGCCCCAGGGCGGCCGAGGCTATTAGTGCTCGCTGGAATTCGGAGATTCGTTGCCCGCTTGTTGTCGGTATTCGCAACTGGGGAGCATGCGGCCAAGGTTTGTTGCCCACATTACTCCTCCGAGTCTGACAGACGTTCGTGTGCGCGCCCGTTGGTTCGATCGAGCTTTGGTGATATTCTTCGCTGCAACACAATACCCGGTTCTTCTGTTGCACTGGATCTCTGGAAAATAAAACCCCAACCCGCGGTCAAAGGGTTGGTAACGGCCTAGTCTTCTCAAATGGAATGGTTTTCTGCTTCTGTCTTTGACCTTCATCTTGTTGCCCTAAAATGGTTGCTACCAAGTTTTGGTTTCTTCCGCATGCGGAGACGGTTCCTATTCCGGTGATTCTGGGGTGTGTGGGTTACTGGTGTCTGGGAATGATGCAGAGTGTTATCGGAATTGTCGTGGGAGCCAACAGATATGTGGTCTAATGCTACTTGTCTGCGCGAATGTCTCTATGTGCTGTATGTTTTGAAACAGAATGTTGGTTGACATGGCTCTAAGGCGTTGTTGCACCAGGGGCAAAAGGGCAAGAATTTAAAAAAAAAGGGGGGGGGGGGGGGGGGGGGGGGGGGGGGGGGGGGGGGGGCGGGGGGGTACGGAGGATGAGGAAGGGGTGGAGGGTGAAGGAGGGGGGGGGGTGGAGGGGGGGGGGGGAGGGTTTGAGGGAGGGGCGCTTGTTTCCAAAGAAGAGGCAAAAGAATGTGCAGAAATCTCTTCAGTCTGTCTTTTCTGTCTCCCCCTGTTCCTTGACACTGGTTTCTTGCTTGAAGTTACCGCCGACAGCAGACAGGTGTGGTTGGGCCGAGGTAGCGTCGTGCGATATCACCGCGGCGGCGATGATGGCCCGTACCCGGTTGGAGAGGTCGGTGATGTGGACGTCGCCACTCTCTGGGCTCAGTCCGTTAAGAGCTTCCTCAAGGCCTAGAAGGTAGTCGATGTTTAGCCCACTCGGGCCGCGGCTCTTGTGAATAAGGGCGGCGAGAGCCTGAGGATCCTGTGGGCCAACGAACTGGTCGTTGTCCGGGGTACCAATGTACACGAGTGTGCGTATTGGCTCGGAGCTATCAGCTGGGTAGAAAGGGGCGTAGTGAATCGTATAGCCGTTGATCTCGCGAATGTCAAGATAATCCTTGACCTCGGCGACCTTGTCGGCCTTGATACGGTAGGCGACACCCCAGACGCGTTCGGGTGCGGAGTCGTGATGGTCGGTTAGTTGCTCCCAGAATGAACGTTCAATGAGAGTGACAACGCGGCCGGGAGCCTCGGGCGTACCCCTGTGATCTTCACTGGTGAAGGATTTAGAGAGTCTCGAGATGACAAGCAGAGGATGGCACTATGTGAAGCCTTTGAGGGTAAGACGATTACCTTGCCTGTGTGAATTGTCAGTGAGACCAGTGGAGACGAGACGGAGGCAAGACATGAAGTGTAAATAAGCATTGGTGGCAGCGGGCACTAGGGACGCAAGGTGGCCTTATATCCCGCAGGACTGGATGAGACGGCACACCCGGGGGAGGGAAGGGAGAGACGAACTTGCCAGAAGCGACGGACATATCCCGTCACCCAACCAGGGATTCTTCTATCTGTGGGGACGGACGACACAGATCAGCCGGCGGCTCGGATGGCGGCAAGGGGAAGAAAGAAGAGGGGAGAAAGGGGTGTGTGGACGAGGTGAGGCTAACCGAAGTGCGGCGGAGGCTTCCATATCAGACTCCTGGAGGACCAGGTTTGCGAAGTCAGCACCGACGTGTGTGAGGCTTGTCTACGGCAGGGATGTACGCGGGAAGGCGGGAGGAGCTGGAGGACAGGAGCAGCCCAAGAGGCAGAGTGGCAGGGATCGAGGGTGATCTCGACGGGTCGAAAACATACCCATAACCGTACAGCCAGAACTCGCCGCTGCCGTTGGTGGAGAGGTTGGAGTCGGCCATGCCGGTTGTCGTAGACTTGCAGTCTGTCTGGGACGATGTGCCACGCGAGGGAGGCGAAGAGACGGGATATGAGAAGTGACAGCCCAGCTGCTGCTGCTCAACGTGGGTTCCAGGCGAAGAACTAGAGAACTGTGTTACAAATGGCATTGACGATGCCAAAACCTGAAGAAATTCCGAGCAAATCAGTCCTGGTCCGGTGTATCTAGTGTCGGGGCCTGCACACGACACCAAAAAAGCAGCGGCAGAGGCAGCTCGGCGATCCAGCTTGGATCGATCTCCCAGGGCACTTGCCTAGCTGGGAGAGGACCGAACGTTGTGAGAGCCGTCGGTGGCACCCGAAAGCGGCAAATCGCAAAGGCCGAGGCGGGAGTCGTGTGAGAGGACCACAGGAAGCCGCGCGTACACATGTTGGAAATAGGTAGACGAAAAGGACGGGACAGGACAGGACAGACAAGACTTGAGGGGGGATAGAGTGAGGAGGTAGAGATAAAGGTAGAGAAAGAGAAAGAGGAGGAGGAAGAGGAGGAGGAATTGGAAGTGTTCTAGAAGGGGAGGGGATTTGAGGGTCTAAAACGGGCCTGGCGGAAAAGTCAGAGTGGCGGGCTAAGGTAGGGTGAAGTGTTCCGGGCGAGGTCTTGAAGAGAAGGGGATCATGGTACATACAATTTAGGACGGGGAGGCGGGGAACGAGAGACAGGGAGAGAGAAGGATTCGCTCCGAGTATTCGAGGCAGACGGACAGGTCGAGTTGATGGCCGCGAATCTGCAAAAAAGCTGGAAAGCATACGCAATCCCGCTTGCCGGCGTCCCGTGCTGGAGGCTCGGCGTTCTGGGGAGGGGCGCGTTGGTGCCGGGGCTGTGGTGGGGCAGACAGGGCAGACTGGAAGGGGGAAAGGGGCAAGGTGGAAAATTGGGAAATATGTTAGGGTGGTACGGGCTGATTGTAGACCGTGACGCTTACACGATGAATCGAACAGGGCCTCAGCCGGGGAGGACGGGAGAGAGGCTCAATTGCCCACATGCGAAGAGCACAACTTCAAGACTTTAAGGTAAGGTTGCAAGATGCTATTTATAGGGAAGGTGAGAGGGACACCACGCGCAGCTGCCAACTGGCCAGATCGTCTCAGGTGTTGGCGACTGAAAGAGCCATGGTGAAATAAGCTTAAATAGGGATACGACAACCAGCTCATCTCAGATGGATGACATGCCGCCCGGCCCAGTGGTGTCGAGGACTCGGGGTGTGGTGTGCGGGAGTTGTATGAGTTAAGCGTCACTGCTGTCAGTTATGTGGATACGTACCGCTCTAACGCAGGGTCCAAGACTCCAACGTCCATTCCCGAGGCTCCTTCAGGTAGGTCCCGGGAGGGGGGTGCGCTGGACAGAGCTCTGTTGGGCTGCTACTTAGAGGGGATATGTCCCTGTGGGGTCCCTCAGCTGGCAGTCTGGCTTCTTGTTGTATTAATAGGTAGTTAATACGGATATAAGAGAACCCTTAGTTTACTCTCTAATTTAGGTGATTAATACTGGACTTCCATTAACCTATGCGATCTCTGTTGGATCAGCACCTCTAACTAAAGAAGGCTGCTCTGCTAGCATACCTTAGTGGGCCTTTCAAAGAGAGGAAGGCGTGTAAGGTATTTACTGTCAAGTCAATATTAATATTATATTAAGGTATATTCTATTTTTTTTTTATATGCGTAAGCAGTAAGTATCAAGGGTACTATTATTTAATTCAAATACGGAGGTATATCAAACCTCTATTATGGAGCGACCTCTGTCCAGCGCGCACACACACCCCTCACGCTAAGGTAGGTAAGGCAAGTACAGCGACTGCAATGATTGGGAGACATGGAAGCGAAAAAACCCGAGGCTCTTGGTTGGAAACAAAGTGCGCAAGACCCCTTTTTACGGCTCGTGGGCGATTTACTGACGGGATTTAGACGGACTGACTCGTCTGCTTTGGGCTGTATCCGTATCTGTTGTTGTTAAACATTCAACATTAAGGTTGTCTGCGATTGCAATACCTAGGTATTCTCCCCGTCCTGTCTGCCTTTCTCAATCGATAGCTCGCATTCCCCCTCCCCTGCCCCACCGGTGCGGCATTGGTTCAAACCCACCCGACGGCGGAACCAGGAACAGCGGCGAGCGTGGCGGGGCCACGAAACCGAGCTGGGTACTGACTGACATTGGTGGGACTGACGATTGAATGAATGGCAAACTGCTGGGGGAAAATCCAGAGATGACGAAAGAAGAGAGAACCTGGAACCCGAATTGGAAAGAAGTAGACAGGCGCCCCCCCCGTCCCGGGTTCCTCTGGACTCTAGTGTACCATCCCCGGTGCCTGGGATAGGAAAGTGAGAAAGTCGTCAGAATCCAAAAGCGAGCAGAGAATCAATTGGCCCTTGTTCTGTTTTTAGCCTGCCTCCCCAGAGAGCAATCTGGCAGACATCCACTCGAGAGGCTGACTGCAAACCATCGCCTGTTCATCCCTTCTCCCGCAATCCCGCTGGCTTGTGGTGTCTCTCTCTCTCTCTTTTTCCCCTTTCCTTCATATCTAATGTATCCAGCGCAGCTGCGCCTTGCAACCTTTTCTCTTAATCTGTTTCGTGTCTCGACCCGGGCGCCGACTCATACACACCGAGGCTTCGGCTTCTTCCAACACTGTTTCCCTGCAAATCGCCGCCCGTGCCATCCCACGCACCCCCAAAGAAGCTGCTCGGTCGTCCGTTTGCCGAGAGCTGCCCCCAGCTGTCTGTCTTGTTTTCTAAGGCCAGCTAATAATCCCCCCTCTTCGTCATCTCCGCGACCTGTTATCGCATATCTCCCCTCTACTGAGGAAGAAAGCCTTGCCTTACATACCACCACCACCCTTAATTCAATCTACGACCGCAACTAGACACCAGAAAGCACCCTCAGCCCAAGCCTCAATTCACATTCGGCGTGCGGCTGAAACCACTCTCTGCATTCTTTCCGCTGACCTTGAAGCCCGATTGGCATTTTATTGCCTCCGCGGCAGCCTAACCCACCGGCCACCCAGTCCTACCTCTTGACTAGCGTGCCGACTGCCGCCTGACGTTGAGTCGTGGTTCCGCTCCCCTGTTTCTGCTTGCTTCCAGGTTCCATTCTCTCTTGGCTTTACATACAGCTACTGCGGCTCCCCTCTGCTCTGCTCTGCTCTGCCCACAGTAATCCCCCCCACCTCGCCAGCTTCATATAGCCCAGGAGCCTCGATCCAGTCCCCTCCAACAAAAAGACCCTTCTTTCCCCCCTCTTGATCATTTGTTTGCTCCTAACCGCACCAAATTTCGCAATGGCGTACAACAGACCCTACAACCCCGACGAACTCCCAAGGTACGTTGCACAACACGTCTTTCACCATTGTCCATCGCCTAAACACCCAGTCAGTCTACCCCGCCATGCTAACCCTCTCCTAGGTTTGCGGAACCCGAACAGGTACGTTTGCGCCCTCGGCCTCCGGTCACCTGACGCATCACTACCTTATTCACCCCATCGGCACCCTTCAACCCTGGATTTTGCGTTCCCAGATAAATTAACATTCCCATCATAGAAGGGTGGCGCTGCCCCGGCACCTTCCCAGCAGCCTTCCCAGCCTCGCTACGAGAGCAAGCCTCCGCCACCCGTTCCTCGTGACGACTTCCATCGCCCGGATCCTCGGAACGACCACCGCCGACCTAGCCCCAACATGTACGGCGTCAGCTCTCCTCCCCCGACGGGCAACCCCCGCCCGACCGCCCACCACCGCCCACCCCCCAACTCCCGGCCGCCTCCGTCACCCGCTCCCGATATGAGTGCAGACGGCGCTGACCCGACGCTTTTACCCCTGTTCCGAGCTGTCGATAAGGATGGTAAGCGACGGTGCTACTACTCTCTTGCAAGGAATACGCACTGATTGTTGTCTACAGGTACTGGCCAGCTCTCCGAACGTGAGCTGTCGACCGCCCTTGTCAACGGTGATTGGACTGCTTTCGATCCCCAGACAGTTCGCATGATGATCCGCATGTTCGATTCCGATCGCAGTGGTACCATTGGATTTGCCGAATTTTGCGGACTCTGGTCCTTCCTTGCGTCGTGGCGCACTCTATTTGACCGATTCGACGCCGACAGATCCGGAAACATATCCCTCGGCGAGTTCACCAATGCCCTCGTGGCTTTCCGCTACCGTCTCAGCCCTGGTTTCGTCGAGCTTCTCTTCCGGACGTACGACAAGCGTGGAGAAGGCGTCATGTCTTTCGATCTTTTCGTCCAGGCTTGCATTTCCTTGAAGCGCATGACGGACGTTTTCAAGAAGTATGATGACGACAGAGACGGCTATATCACTCTCAGCTTCGAAGATTTCTTGACCGAGATTCTTAAGCAGCTCAAGTAGGTCTGACAGAAGGAAATTTAGGAGTGGATTGTAAGACCCTAGGAGCCTGAGCCTGAAACGGCCGAGTCTGAGATGGCCAAGATTCGATTTGCGTCCAGGTTGGAGGATGGCCTCCTGAACAGTCAGCAGGCAAGGATGGACTAGAAAGGAGGTGCTGAGGGATGCTGCATGTCTCTCCATGATTTGAGAGAAGAGAAAAGAAGAGATGCGTCGTTCAGGTTGGAACTTTAGATACCCCGGGTGAATGGGTGCAGGTAATGGAGATGTCTATGGTTTGGATTGGCACCCTACTCACAAGGGGTGGACTCATAGTGTTTGAAATGCATGATGGGGTTATCCTCTGAGATTTGAAAGCAACTCAGTGCCCCAAGCAAAATATCGGGCATTGCACGGTGAATGGCCGTCATGGAGAGCAGCAAACTGACGACAACTCAGCTTATGTGAAAACTCTTTGGGATTAGGGCGACTGGTGACCGAAGTTTAGAAATACGTTTGATGGAGTCTATATACAGAGAGAGCATAATGGACGTAGCTTGCAGAATTCACACAACAGAACAAGCTGTGTGTGATTCTCGTTTAAGCTTTTCCAATAGGCAAACTTTCATGTTTCAACCATGGTTAGCTACCATACATGACGCCTAGTTGTCGCCATGTTCATCACAGTTTACTTATAGAGAGAGCGTGATACGTAGTAAAAACCTCATCTTGTAGAGTTCGCATAGAAGAATGGGCCCTTTTGCGTTTCGCTTCCCACTTTTCCCGAAGAGCACAATTTAACATCCCAAAGACACTAAACGTCACGCTTAACCGTCCTTGTACTCATCAGTGTCTGCTCAAGGACAGAGCACGAGGCGAGATGACGGGCTAATCCTGTAGAGTTGACAACAGTAGAACAGGCTTGTTCGCACTTTCCTTTCCATCTTCCACCACTACCTTTACCATAGATGTAGAGACAAGGTAGATGTCATGCTCGACGACTTCGTCAGCAACTGCCACTGTTGGAAGGCTAGCTCGACGGGCGTTTTATTGTTTCTGAGCCATAGTAGGGACCAATTCTTTCCTGGTCTTGCAAACACTTGGCGCTTCTTACATTGCAATATCGCAGCAAGACTGTATCTTCTTACTGACTAAGTTTTTTTCCTTGTCGGACGGGTCATTTGACGGACAGACATGTTTTGTCTTTGTAACTGATTCTTCACGTCTAAAGATTTTCATGTTCCATCAAGTGTGTATCTATCTACTCAAGGAGAGCACTGTCTTTTGAGACAGACTGTCGAGAGAGGGCGGGGCATGCTTAATCTCTAGAACACAATAGGTCAAAATAACTGCCCTTCCCTAATTCACATCTTTTCCAACACCTAAAGCTCCTCAGTCAGTCTATGGAGAGGCCCTGCGAATCTGGTTCTCACGTGCACAAAACTCACAAAAAACTCATGGCAGTGGGAATCAAATACACCGTGTTGTTATAGCAGCTATAGGAAGGGAATTCTTTGAAAGGGCCAAATGTATTTTTTGTACTGATTACTTCTCTCCTATTCACACATAATTACTAAGTCTTTATTATATTGGTTATGATATTATATTTCCAAGACGGGTATCTCCTTTCTTTCGTCCCGCTTAGCTTTCCCCATATGACAAGCCAAGAGGAAATCTCCTTAGCTCCAACAAACGTATCGCTGGAAAACATGCTAGGTTTGACCTGGCAAGATAGGAAACCTCTCCGCTCGATGTCTTCAGCGGGGCCCATATTTAGCCGTGGTATCAACCGGCGGCAAGCCCCGTCCTCTCGCCCGCCCCTTCAACCCCTTTCCGACTTCGGAAAGACTCTTTGACGACGACGACGAGGAGAGCACCCTTGCCCCAGACTCAACATTCCAAACGCCTTCCCTCGTCATCGCAACCTCCTCGCCGACGCCAAGAACCAACACCTCTGTGCTCTTGGCCCTCTTCGCCTTGTCTCTCTTGTCCTGGTCGCTGGCCCTCTCGCGGTCCAGCCTGTCGCCGCGCTTCCCGTTGGAAGAAAAAGAATAAGCAGGGGTGGCAATTTGCTTTGAGGTGTACTTTTTCGTCCTCAGCATCTTCGTCACCAGCCCCTTGACATCCTTGTCACCGTCGTGCGTGCTGACCCAGGCCTTCGCGCCGAGGGCGGCCGCAGTCTCCTGACCCGCCGGCATGCCCGCCGAAATGTTCCCACCGAGCCACCACGGGTTCGACACGGTGTCGAAGCAGTGCAATAGAGCAGTCAGAGGCAGGGCGGCCTCGGCCTTGAGATGCGTGTTGGCGTACTTCTCCAGGCAGCGGTAAGATATGCCATGGGGCGAAAAGATGACGGAGACAGCTCGACCACGGACATCCGGGCAGATTGATGCGGCGGAACGGACGGAACGCAGGGACCGGCTGCTTGGTGTCTCTGGGGGCGTCGGCAGGCTGAGGTAGGCGGATGAGTTCTTTGTCTTTTGGTGAGATCCCAATGCGAGCTGGGGTGTCGAGGCGCTGGCCGCAGTCCGCAGCGAGACTGGCGTCCTCGGGGGCGTCATGAGATGAGGGAATCTCGGCCATGTTGCCGGCGGTCGGTATGTGATGCCGACGGCGGCATGCAGGCCTTTGAAGTCTCTCCGTTGCGGGATGAACGCGACCGATACCTCACCTGGCTCACCACCGGGGAAGAACGGGGGCACCTTTACCCTGATGATGGGTTGCTCCCCTGTGGTCTGCGAATCCTCCCACCGCGGTATCGTAAAGACCTTATCCTTGTCAAAGTATTTCCAGCTCCGTATCACCTTGGCCGCCGCCGGCTCCGCCAGTATCAGGGTTCGCGTCCCGCTGGCGGGGAGCTGTCGAAGTGTTGCCTTATTGCAGTGGTCACTCTTGTGCTGGCTGATGATGACGAGGTCGGGTTCGGGGAGATGTTCTAAAGAGCACACACAAGGGCACTCCTTATGTGTTGCGGTTGAGAGTATGGAATGAAATATAGTGGAAGGCCCTGTAATCCATGGATCCATCAAAATTCTGAACGGCCTTGGTGTAATGCCAGGAAGTGACTCGGGCACAATGGGCTCAAACGTGAGGAGAAAAGAAGCATCCGCGTTGAGCTGCTTCACGGTCAACGCCATGGCTTGGAAGAGCACAATACCAGACAGGAAGAATGAATAACACTGCAACTTGGCGCGTTGAAGATGGAGAGATTGCTAATGAGCAATGGTCTGCCGGTAAGTACCGCACACAGAAGATGAAGATAAGTAGAGAGATCAATTAGATATGTTCCATAACGACGACAACGTCTGGGGGCGCGTCGGCACGCAACTCTGGGGATGCGTTGCCGTAAATGATCGGACGTGGAAAAGGCCTTCAGGGAAACGCGAGGCGATTGCAGGAAACTTTACCTTAGCTACATTAGAAATATGGTCCTTGTAACGCTAATCTTGCAATCCGCGAACTCAAGCTGGCGAGAAGGTCAGAGCATTGTGGTCGGATCTTCAACAGATCAATAGGCTAAGGGCAAGTTAACGCGAGGTGCTCAGACATCCGGGGGCCGGCCGATGAGGACATAACGACCGCTATGTGAGAATGGCCAGCTACGAGTTGCGTAGGGAGGTCGCCAAGTTCGGTCAGGGTCGGGGGCTGAAACTCTGGAGGCTGTGCCATTTTTTGGTTTGGAAACCTGGAGGTGCAGCCCTTGCAGTTTCCGAAGAGACAATTTCATCGCTCTGGCCTAATCAGGCGGAGCGTCTCTAGGAGCTCCCAATCATCCCTTTGACTTGCCAAATGCCACTGGTCCAAAAGCCATTGTTACTCGTTGAAGCAGTCGGGTTTCTGTAGGCCTTCTTGGCAGCAAAGGCCCGCCTCGAAGGTCTGTGCGCTGAGCCTCGAGGGGTTGATCAACGAGCAATTGTGACAAGTCTGTTTGGGATATAGGAGATAGTGGGCTTTGATTGGGCGAGGACAACTTTGGACGACGCAGGGCAAAGGAGACCTGGGACGCTTTTCAAGTCGATTCGACTTGCCAGATGAAAAGATGGCAGCGGACCGCCGACTTGGGTGCATAGACAATAGAGATGCCAACAATGGGTGAGACCTAGGCATATCTCTGCGCCTCATGCAGCACTGACAGCCGGCTGTCGCGGCTGGAGCAGTTCCGGCTACCCCTTAGGAGGCAAGGGATGATTGACCCGATGTCGTCCAGACTACGTGAATAATTATCTCTAGCGGTGAGTAAGGAACATCCACTCTGACTAGAAGCTGCAGAGAAGAGTCAGTAGGTTGCCGTCCTGCCCTAGAAGTGGGTGCAGAAGCCATGGCTTGTTTCTGGTCATGGCAGAGGGGTATCCAAGAGCAGGGTTTTAACCGTTTTCAAGAGGCCGAGTCAGGAAGGCTTCACAGAGCGTGGTGAGCGGTGGGCCTGTGGTTCATCTGCCGTCCACATCATGGAGTCTAGAGGTCTTCCTGCAACTGTGCACACCGAAACTGGTTCGGCTTTTGATGCTGTCGGGGCTATCCTGTCCCTTAGGAACCGGAGGACATGAGTTGTATAGGGGGTCGGAGGTGTGGAAAGGCCGATTTGAAGTGTGTGTCTCGTGTGCATCGGGAGGCTGACGAAGCAAAGTGGTCCAATTCAACGGTGACTGGGCTCCTCTGTCTTGCAATCGAGTGTCGTCATCCCTGGAACTTGCTTGGAAGGCAGTGGCAGTGTTGCCGTTGCGAGGTTGCGACTGCAGTCGCAGAAGCGGTCGGTGTCTCCGACTGGACATACTCTTGATTGACCGCCATGTCTCTGAAGGCAGGGAGCGAGGCGGCAGATCAGGAGGTTAATGGACGGTTGAGCGAGGATTCCGTACTAGTGGTAAGGAGAAAAGAATCGAAAGAGAAAAATTCCTAGAGAAAAAACCAGGCATGCATGTGACAGGCACCAAAGGAGTGCTTCTCGAACTTGTCTCGGGTTCTCTGACTCCCCACCAGGCACGCCATGTTGCTAATAGCAGTCAGCCGCTAGAGAACTACGAGTTTGTTGCACGGCAGAGGCAGGCTTTAGTGGCTGCAGAAACCTCTGACCCGCTCAAACTCGCCGTATCCAGAGACTAGCGTGGGTTCCTAATCACCCGAAGTAAACATGTTATTTGGGTAGACAAGTCTTTGCCGGGAGTATTACCAAAGCAAGTTACTTGCAATCAGTAGTCTTGGTGAAGGCTCTGAAGATTGGTACTGTAATTCTCGAGCGGCCACAGTCCTTCAAGCAGCATCGGCTCGACATGACAGGGGGAGATGAAGCTTCAGGTGATATTCTGTAGGTTTTGCTGGTTCTGGTAAAGTCGCGTAGGATCACTTTGGAAGAGCTTTATCGTCATAGCTACCTGCTTTCGCTCCTGGTTGGTTGGTATTCTCTTATCAGTGGATGAGCTCGCGTCCAAGACCTTATCCCCCGCACCCTCCCCCTTCCTCTCTCCGGCACCAGCCAGGAGGAACTGGAAAGTACGGGCGGTGACTGTCACCAAAATGCGACAGGCCGCTGGGTGCGGCATCAACTCGTAATTAGGCCCGTTCCTCTCTGACTTCGGCCAGGCGGCAAAGAAGGGCAGAAAGGCGGGGTTGATTCACCGCTTACTTCATTTCTTTTCAGCAGCGCCAAGGAGGATGTCGTTGTTCTCGGTGACAGTGGTAGTTTCCCTTCAGGGCCATTTCGGCACTCGTGAAACCATTCGAACTGTGGCTAGCAAGTACCTCCTAGACTACCACACTACTTGAGCGATGCAGCCGCCAGTGGTCTAGGGGGGAGGTGTTCGTGTAACGTTCCGTGGGTAATCACGAGATGGTGCCCCCGATTTGGTCCGATTTGAGGGTCTCGACTTGCCGTGTCCTTGGACAGCGAAATGCTGCTTGCATGACACCCATTCCTATGCATCAATCGATGGAATGACTCTGTATCCGTATTCACGGACGAGTCGAGATTCATGTCCCGCAGCCTCAGGAGCCAATCGTTTCTTCTACTCTGAAGAAAATAATTGAATACAAAGGCGAGAAGAAAGCACGATCCAGGCAAAGTAGGGTGATGTCACTTTAGTGCTTCGAGGGCGTATGGCTGTGTCAATACCCGCTTTACCTGCGAGTGTTGTCTGCGGTTCCGAAGTGCCAGCCGCCCAGTAGTCGGTCAGGGTCCAGGGGTGTAAGTGGCAAAATGAGTGTGGCAGGGGAAAACATGGTCGAGAGCTGGGAGTTTTGAGGGAAAGGTGCAAGTGGCTGCGAACTTGTCAGTCGTTGCTCAGAGTTGCTCAGGGCTGATCAGCCATCCGTGATTGTTTCCCGTACGGATACTGCCTGCCATTGGTAATCTGGCCTGGCTTATTCGAGTCAGCTGACACATGGCCCGAGGGAAGAAAAAAGGCCAAGAGAAATGGAGGTGCGAGGGCGGCATCTGGACAAGGCTTCGGGGCTCTGGCGGGAAGAAGCTCTTCTTTCAATAGAGGCCACCTCGGTGAAATGCCGTGTTTTCGGGTTGCATTCGGCAGCTTGTGCTTTTTTCCAAAGAGGCTGGTTTGGCGAGGGAAGACTAAAGTGGAACGGCTCAGGCTGCATGTTAATTTTTTTCCCTCGGATCTCAAGATCGGATTCTGGAGTCAGTCGGCCGGCTGTAGGAGTAAATTTTTTCTCGCTTTCGATGAACTTTTCGTCGCTGAATAGAATCTGCCGATTGTTGATAGGTCGAGGTGAGGGAGGATGCAAGGCGAAGAACTGGAGGGTCCTCGCGCGGAATGTGGGGACCTTCCCTGGTCATTTCGATACGTACCTCCCTTGTCTGCGCAACAGCTTTGCTCACCAAGGCATGGGGCGGAAGGAAAAGAAAAACAGCAAAGGAGGAGCGAGGTAGGTACTAGCTCGACGGAGAAGGCACTCCAGCACCAAGTACATGTTGAGTATCGTCTGCAGGAGCAAAAGGTTACTTCTCTCGCTTGACAGATAATCGGCAACATCGTAGCATCTAGGCATGGCGGCGCAAGGTAGCTGTGGATAGAAGAGGCAGGTTGACGTGCTGAAGAGCTCCTGGGGCCTTGCGTAATCCTAGTGTAGCGAGGGGCATTGGAGCTGCATCGCAGAAAAGGGCAAGGGGAAGATATTACTTACAGAAAGAAAGGGAAAAAAAGGGAAGAAAAAAAAAAGGCCCATCGTTACAGATATCCACATCTACCCTCATCTTGCGGGCCGCACACCACGCGTGCCTCGTGCGTGGTGTACAATTGTCTTCGCCTCTGTTGCTCTCTCTTCCACAGCTCTGTCCCAATTCCCACCCCGTCAAACCCGCCTTCGCTCTCCGCTTACCTTATGGAACGACGATTCGGCGCCAACGTCCACGGGTCGGGGGTAGGGTCTCCACCGATGCGTGCTTTGGAGGCGCTGCAGACGCTACAGATACCACGGATTAGCTGCAGCTCCAGGGTTCACCTTTGCAAAAATGCTTTCAACTTGTCAAGGCAAGGCAAGGGCCCTGCATCTGGGCGGTGTCTTTGTGCTTCGGGCTGCCTAATGCCGACCCGACGAGGCAGAAGCAACCTCATCCTCGCTCGTCTTTCTGCTTTTCCTTCGTGTCTCTCTTGTCTCTGCTGGCCCTCCGCTGGCCCGTGTCCCCGTTCCCAATGCCCAACGGCAGCCCCGATCATGCCTCTCCTTGTAGAAGGGGCCGTTCATCGCTTTTATTCCGGAGATTTGGTTTGGGCATCCTCATCTGGCCACGGCAATGCTGCCGTGAAGCAGTAAAATTAGCTCTTGCGCTGACCAAATGAAGCAAGCAAGTAGCGGCCACTAGTTTGTATGTTCATGCGTCAGGATATAGTGTAGCAACGCTGGGCTGCGCGCTGCAATTTGTTCGCTATGCGAAAGAGACGACGGGAGAGAGCTCACAAGAGCCACAAGAAAGCCTTGCTTCACTTTAGAGGTACACGCACAATGCTATCCGCACTTGCGGGTACAGCGTATCTCTGGAGTCTGATTGCCCAGGTAGCTAATGAGTAAGGTAGGTAGGTACACTACCTACTTGGGGCCCCTACCCGTTGGCTGGGATGTCAACGTGACGACCAGCGGGGATCCCAACAGCGGGGCAGACGTTGACCGAGGTCAGGACCACCTCCGGCCAGTAAGCGAAGGCGAGAATGAGCCAGGGTTCCAGCTCCGCTACGCTGCGGGATGAGAACGAGGAGAAGAAGTGAGATGCGCAGATGCAAGCAACCAAGCAGTAGAACCACCACGCCGCAGCAAGGCGAGACGCAAGACACAGGAGCAACAAGAGGCCATTCGCCTCGGCACCAGAGCTTAAAGGCACGAAGCGTCTTTCGACAAAGCACATCGAGTAAGGTAAGGCAGGAGCAGGACTTGCTTCCAAGTTCGGATCGTGGAGCGAGTTGACAACGGTCAGTCGAAGGGTGGGGCGGGGCAAGGCGAGGAAAGGTCAAGGAAGGTCGAGGTCCCTTGTCACTGGTGACAGACTTTGCGAGTTACTTCCTGGTGCTAGCCGTGGGCAAGAAGGAGACAGACAGGCAAGCTTGCCTGCTTGCTCGACTTTCAAGAGCTCCCCTGTGTTGCGGCAAGGGCCTCTTTCCTCTCTCAACCACTCGCAAGCTCCGAAAAGAAAGAGCAAGGCAAAGCAGCCCACTCCCTGCCCTGCTCACACCCCCCCTCCTTTCCCTCTTGCCCCTCCCCGCTCCTCGAGGTTGTCAACTGCTTGACTGCATTCCCTGTCACCCTCCTCAATCCTCCTCCTCGTCTTCCTCCGCTGTGCAAGTCCATCCGATTGTCTCGATAGAATCTTGCCTAGCTCTGCATACACGCCCCTGCATCGTTCTCGTCCTCTCGTCCTCGTTTTCCCCTTCTTCTTTAACGCCCCTCTTCCCTCTAACCCTGGGGTTAACCAAGCCAATCCCATCCACCAGACACACTCGATCCCCGATCGAGTCATTGATCTTTTCGACCAACGCCAACCAATTGTCGGCTCTCGACATCGTCGGCGGGTCGACTTGCCGACTTTTTCCCCTAGGTCTTTTCCCTCACCCTACACTATGCTTCCCAAGTGGAATGCTCGCTATCCAGGCATCCCACTGCTGAACCCCCCGAGCTTGCGGATTGCTCTCCTGCCATTGGAAGATGACGCTGTCGCCCGGTTGCACCTTGAATGAGCACCAAGCTGGTGTCGTTTTGTGGTATGCCGGATCTCAAGCAACAGCGGAAGCGGAAGCAGAGGCAGAGGCTCGTGGCCCCACGGGCGTCGACTGGTAATGGCCGCCGCCATTCTCAGACAAGTCAGGCACCTCGTGGTGCAATCTTTTCATCCAACAAAGAGAAGAGGCGGAATGACTGACTCGAGAGGAAACATCTTGCTACTCGTCTCTTGGAGCAATACGTCTAGTCCATCGGACTTGTTTCCAGGTCGAACAGCCCAGCTCGGTGTCATGGAAAGCCCGGCCTCGGCGACCAGCCGTGCCACTGCCATGCGACGAGCTGGCAAAGGCGACTAGATCCTTCTGAAGCTGGTGGTGATAAAGCTTCAAAGCCTTTGCTTGGCCCGTCACTTACACCGACCGCGTCGCCGTACCGACCGCCGGGACAGTGCAGGGCAGCGCTCTTCCACCAGCAGCGAATAGTAAATATTGATTGCTCGTAGCTGACGGTCTTGCGACCGACGATATTGACGCCGTCTGCCACGGGCCCAACCAGGAGGTGGACTTAGGTTCACCTAACCATGCGACGAATACCAAGTCTTACCTCACAGCTTGTCAGCTGTTCACCTCTGTCGCTCCCCAAAACGACTACTTCCTTGCCCCTGGTGCCTCCCGGCCACACCCTCGCTCGTCCGTCTCCTTATTCGCGGCTGATTATATCCCTTTTCATCTGCATCTTTCATTACATCTGCTTCAGGTGTGCTGTATCCGTAGAAAGTGAGCCCAGAAGCAGCATAGGCCCAGGCACAGAAAAGGTACGAGCGCGCAACTCAATTATCATGGCAGCACTTTCGGCACGAGGAAAGCAAGGTAGCCGAGACCTTCCCCACGGCATGTGTAGAAAAGATTGGAGCATGTATTCGTCGGCGGCTTTGGTTTTGTCTTCCATGCTTTCGTCGACTGAGTTCTTAAGAGTATGAGAGAGTGAAAGAGAGGCAAGTGGAGGGAGGATTTGCCAGATCCAACCAAGCTCTTTCCTTGCTCACACACCTTGCTATTATCCGTCCGTACCTCCTGTATACCTAGCCTTGTAAGCAGGCCCTCATCTGGCTACGGATCATGCTGCGTAATACCTGGCCTTATGTGACTGGGCTGCGACCATGATGTACCTGGGTGAGCAAGGCAAGACAAGGTAGCTAGTCCTGACCTGACCTGGACCTGACCTGGGTAAGGTACCTCCCATTAGATACCCACCAGACCGAGCCACACCCCTACCTAGCCCGTACCTCTCTTTTCCCCATTACCGCTACTTACTGCTTTCGGTCAACTTCCCTTCTGCCCCCCAAAATCAAGTTCCTTCTCTTCCTCTTCCTCCCCGTCCTTTCCTCCCCCTCCATTACACCTTGTTCTTCGAAACACTCTTTGTAACACGCCTCAAGACGATAGCTTCCAGAGCTCCAGACTCCTGCTCACCGAATATTGCAGCCTTTCGTCGAACCGTCAAATGCTCAAGCTCCAACCCATCCAGTCGCTTTCAATTGACCTCGCTTCGCGATACGCTACAACAGCACTTATCGCTCCTCACCCCGCTCAGTATCGATACCAGCCCTCAAGCGCATGGTGGGGTCAAGATGCCGCCCAGATCTTCTCTCACGTCTTCCTTTTCAATCACCGACTCCAACAATGAGGTCGTCTGTCCTCTGCGGAATCAGGATGGATCTAGTTGTAGGAAAAGATGCATCGGTGTAAGTCTGGTCGCGCTGCATTGCCCTTTTGCTCCCTCACGACGCCTTCTTTGCCACAAGCAGAGGACACTGCCCCCCCCATATACGCTGCTGCATCTCTTCACTTGGACCCAGTGCACAGAAGGAGCTTTGATTACGACAGCAAAAAAACCCACTCGACTAAGAGAAAAATAAGAGCTACTCTGACACCCGATGAAATTGTAGGAAAAACGATATCGTTCCATGCAAGAGCACATTCGCCGCGCCCATCCAGAACACTACATTTCGAAGCTCCCAGCGACCGAGGAAAGCTTTCTGCTCATGATCAACACCCCTCCGTCCGAACGTCCACCAATGCAGCCAAGCGCAACTTCTGTTCCTCAGGGTTCGTCCCTCTCAGTCCAGGGCTATCCCCCAAAGATTGACCATCTTCAAGGCTTCAATCACGATCATCACATGTACGACAACAGCAACCCGGGTACGCCCCGGACCATGGACGATCACGCCGTCGGTTCCATGCTCCCTGCCGCCAGTGCCGCTGCGGCATTGGCTCAGCTGCATGGCCACAAAGTCGAACCCGAGTGGGAGGAAATGGTAAGCTCAAATCTCCTCTAGCGACTTACAACCTCTAGAACGAGTGCTAATCAAACATGCGCAACTAGGGGTGGCACTCAGACACTGAAGGACGCCGCATTCCAAGAACATCAATTGAGCTGCCTCCTTTGCACTTGGCGAATAACGACATCACTAGCGAACCATTTCCAGCAATGAACTCGAGTCGACCGCGGGATATACTCCCGTCAATCCTAGCAAATTCACCCCCCGGTCGCTCTTCAACATTACCCCCAATCCAGCGGCCTGTGGGACCTGCCCGACCAAGGAAGCAGTCCGTCAGCAAGAGAGGACGAGAGGCGCACCACAAAAAGCAGAAATCCCGCGGCTCGGCAGCAGACTGGCTTCGGCGGATCCAGAACGATGAACGGCTTAGACCAGGTAACAATGACCGTAAGGCGTTATCGGCTGAACCTTCTGCAGACTATGGGAAGAGGTGGGAAGATCTCATCGATGCCGCCGACCAGGCTGCATCGGCTGCCGGCGACATCGATGAGGACAGGACTCCAGTAAGAAACACTACGACACTGGCAGCGGCACATTTTCTGACCGTTATCCAGATGCCCCAATCACCAGTTTCTATTCACAGGGCTTCCTTGCCCCCATTTCAACACCATGGATTCCAAGCAGCAACAGCTGGCGGGAGCTATCAAGCCTCGCCACTGCAGCAGGCCTTGACCCCGCCATCCTACAGCCAGGACACAATTGACCCATTTCCTTCGGTTGAAAGCGGTGAAAGCGGGGAGAACTTTCATATCGAGTCGCGAGGCCTATCGGATTCATCACCAAGTTATTCTTCTCAGAATACCCAGATCTACTGCGCAGCCTGTCAGAGCGTTTCACTTCTCAAAGACTCATACGCCTGCACGGAATGCATCTGCGGTCTGTGCCAGGCATGTGTCGACGTTCTTATGGCAGAGCAGGGGGCACGCCGCAAATGCCCCCGTTGCGCAACAATCGGCGGCCGGTTCAAGCCTTTCCAGCTTGACATCCGGTGATTATGTTTTCTCAACGATCGTCATGCATACATTACGAACAAATTTTCGAGCTCTGAGGCCCACAAATTGCATTTGAAATCACACACGGCGTCTTGGATGGGGCCAATGCGCATATACAGCATCAAGCTTGGCATGAGGATTCACCGCATCGATAATACCCCGGCGTTGCAAAGTCGCGAGAGCTTAGACAGAGCTTTTCACGAGCCGGTTCCTCCACATTCTTTACATTATTATAGGGACTAGTGACTTGTGACAGTCTTGGAAAGGTGTGGCTATCTCTTATTCTTTCTGCTATGGGCACAGTATGGGATATGAAAACGGTTACAGGATCAAGGCTCGGCTTGCACGTTGTTATGACCTTACTTTTGACTTATTGATAACTTTGGGTGGGTATAGGCAAACTGTTTTTAGGAGTACTCTATTGGTTTATAGATGCCAATCATGAATTTTGAATCAAGCTTAGTTATGTCCACTGTCCTTATCATGGGTATCATTCAAATTCGTTTGTTGCTATTTGTGTACAAGAATCAAGTGGCTCATCATCTCCTCGAGTCCTTCTCTTTCTCTTTCTTCAAGAGCAGATCGCGCATGGCAGCTCTAGCGTTACGACTGCCTCCCAACTTGGGACCCTTGAGGACCTCTTCATCGGCCTTGCGAATCCCGGTACGGGCCGCCGGCGCCGCCGTCTTCTTCTTTTGCTGGCGCTGGACCATGGCGTCCATGAACTCACGCCGGAACTCCTCGGCGATGCGGTCATCTGCGTTACCGTCGCCGTCGTTTTGAGGTTCCTGGGGTTTCGGCACATCGTAGACGTCAACTGAATGGGTTCATGTGGTTAGTATGGGCTTATACGCAGCTTGAGGTGATTATGGTGGAAAAGCCTTACGTCTGTTTTCGCGCAAAATCTCCTCGACGAGCTGGTCGCGCTTGATGTCGTCGCTGTTGCGCCGGTTCCTAGGCCGCCAAGGTTTGCCGTCCCTTCCGAGGCGGGGCTTCTTGGCCCTACGGCCGCTGGTGCCGAGATCGTCGTCGACGGCTTCGCCGAGGAGGCGGCGGGCGGCTTTTTCCGTCATGGCTTGGTTCCGGGCGCGAACCTCGTCGCCGAGGTCGACCTCCATGAGTTTCCCCTGCATAATGGGGTGGTTTTTGGGGTCGGGTGTTTCTGCGGCTGCGGCAGTTGCTATTGACGGATTCGTCGCGGCGCGGGTTGCGTCTTTATGTTGGGAGTTTGATGATGATGCCGAGGATGTTGGTGGTGGTTGCGCAGGGGGGGTGTTGCGGTTAGAGAGGTGCGATTCTATGTATTCCATCCTTGCTTGATCAGCCTCTGGCCGTTCGGCAGACTAGACTATTGAAAGTCCCCGGGAGTTGAAACGAGTTGATTTACATACATGTGTTTGTTGACGATCGTCGTGGCCGCCGCGCCGGTCTGCGGTGCAAAGCGCTTTGCGATGAGGGGATCGTCGTCTGGAGTTTGTGCTGGCGTGGGGACCAGCGCGCGCGATGATGATGAGAGGCTCAGTGGGTCTGCGTCGTCTCCGGCGGCGGCGGGGACGCCCGAGGACCCTCGGGCGGAGAAGCCTACGCCGTTTAGACGTTTGCGGGCGCGGTGGCGGAGGGCGGAGGGGATGTGTGATTCGGGGCCATCGTCGGCGACGGTCTCTGTAGCTGATGCTGATGTCGTTATCGTCGTTATAGCAGCGGACGGGGAAGCCGCAGCTAGTGTGGTGGTTTCGCACCCGTTGTCGTCGGAGGGAGATACGGCGCGTTGGCGGAGGCCTGCTTTGCGCTTCTTGTTTGCACGGAAGAGGATCGGGGCCGGGGCCGCGTCTGCGACCGGGGAATCGTCAGTGGGTGGCGCCATGATCCTGTTGATGTGAGCGCCGGGGCGCGCGATTCTTGTCTAGGAACGCGTCGGGCCGAAAATCTACAGCTGTCGGGAATGCGGCGTTATGGATGTTGATTTTGAGCATGTGAGGACAGATGGGTGTTATGCATGTTGTGAAATAGCTGAACGTGGACGGAAAGCGCAAATTCGCGGTGATGGAGGCCGTGTCAGGGACTCCACCTCCGCGACGCCGAAGATTAGCCTATCGATAAGAATCTCCACCCAGGCATGTTGTCACGAGGGGTGAATGCTCCTGCTGGCATGGATGCCATCGGTCTCAACCCCACCAGGTGGTTCCCGCTTTTTGTCTTTGCCTGTCGCAGGAGCTCGAGGGAGCTTCGAGCTACTTTTGACCTCTGTGCATCTCACTCCCCAATCACTTACAACCCCATCTGCGTACACTTAAAACAAAGACTGAAGTTACTATGGCGAAGAGAGTACGCGGTTTCTATGAACAATCGATCTTAAGACAATTCTAACGGGAATCAGATATATTTCCTGGCCCATGGCGGTCAAGTACAAGGTACGTTTGTTCCCCCCTGAGCCCCTCCCCCTCCACATGAGCTCCGAGCTTTCATCTGCTGGATAAGAGGGAGGGGTGTGAACTTGTGATAAGTGAGTTTTCGGGACACACTGACGTCATAAATCCAGGTGTCGGATTCCGGTGCGTGATGCGAAATTCTGACAACACGGCTTTCAATGCTGTTTAGATCGGTTTAGTGTCAATCGAATAAGTGATGTTTTTTATGGTATTGACGAAGCGATGTGGACGATAGATACTTTACGCGAAAGAGAGCCACCGAGTACGGACTAACGGGGTGGTGTCGCAACACTGACAACAACAAGGTGGGTTTTCCAACTTGTTCGGTTTTTTTGGTAAATGAGTCTTCGGTTTGACTCTTCTGATGGAACTTGATAAGGCCTTGCACTCCTTGGAATTGTTGCCGCTGACTCAATCGGGCATAGGTGGAGGGCGAGGCACAGGGAGAAGAGGATGCGCTGAAGAAGCTGCTCAAGGATATTGACGAGGGCCCGAGATCAGCCAGGGTTGTTAAGCTTGATCAGGAGGAGAGGGATCTTGTTCAGGATGAAAAGGGCTTCGCGGTACGACGATGAGTGTTGACTTCAGCGACTTTTCTTAGATGAATAATGCCTGTAGGAAGACTAAGATCGAGGGGATTAAAGAGTGGAAAGGGAGAGGGATCGCGGCGTTATACGATGTTTCATCACTGTAGAGTTCAAAATTGTTATTAAACTTTCTCTGCTAAGGAGCACTTAGCTTCAAAATCTCAGTAATGTCAAAGGCGGGTGATCGTCTTTTGGACGAGTAATGCAACAAAATTATTCATTTGTTGAGTACAGGTGAGGTCCAATGAAGAATCAATGCCATAAACAGCGAACGCGTGACTACGGAATATATTTCTAGTTCTCGACCTAGTAGAACTCCCTGCAATACGGAACGGCCGTGACCTAACGGACATGCAAAGGTAGACAGCACCACTACCATATGTCAGCATTGCCACATCTAGCTAAAGTAAAAGTAGGCCGTAGGGAAAATCATATGTAAATATCCACTGGCATTTCTTTCTATTGGCAACACAAGCAAGACATCTTTCCATATGATTGCCAACAATGAAAGTGAGGGCGGGCACGTCCTAATGGATATGACCAAGACAACTGATACACAGGGCACCGTCTTCAAGATCTAAGATGGCCCTATGGCGTCAAAGGCTGCGGTAGATTTTGTCAACGCCTTCTACCCTGACGACTATAAAGGCCCATTAAGCTCTCCCCGGAATAGCGTGGAAGCAAAGCTGGTCTGGTTTACCCATGTCCTATGGATCCTTGGCAGAGCTCCCCAACGCGGTCCAGAAGCTGTCACAGCAACCAGCGGCCCACTGAATACTTATCAGACTCAGCTATTTGGCTATGCTAGTGTTTCACTCATTCCATTCTGTCTCGTGAGTATGCTCGCTGTCCTTTGCGGAATGGTAAGCAAATAGAGAAAGAAAGCGACGCACTGAGCTGACGGCTCGTCTGCTAGCGACATTGACGCGTACCCGCTGCAGACACCTGCCACTACACTAGAAGGAAATGCCCACCACTTGTATACGTGAAGACAGGTTCGACCTCAGTGAAGTGAGAACAACTGATCGAAGAGTGCAGAGCAGTGGAATTGAGCAGTGGAAGAAAGGGCACTGCTGAACCGTTGATGGTCACCCACCAATACTAGCCACTAGTCATTCAGACCATGAGAACGTTTGTGATCTCTTAGTTCCAAGTCGGCACCAAGGCTACCCTTTTCGCAACTAGTTAGCTATGGCTTTTGTGATCTCATGGTCTATGTGACATTCAATTGCTACAAGTGTGATATTTCTAACCAAACATACGGTAAGTTTGTCAATCCTCCGGTCGATGCCCAACTTTTAATCTCTTTCGAATTCCTGCTCTAATCATTATGAGAACCACCCACAATGTAGTCAGCGACCCTTGGTTGATCCTTTGAAGCTGCCGAGTCCACCCGTCCAAGGTGTAGTTGCAATGGGCAAGCCCCTGCAAGAAACTCTCAATACTACCTACAATTTTAAGTCGAGGGGTACAAGGTTGAACGTAGTAAGGATCTTTAACACTTTGTTGTTCACGTCGAGTGTTATCAGGTCTTGATACTCATCATCAAACCTCTATACTAAGGTAGGCATCGTTCAATGTTAATGTGACAATTCCGCCTCTGTGCCATCATGTGTCTGCTTTGTCGTCTTTTCCTCACTCCCCCATTACAATGATTGCATTAAAGGCAACCGACAGGTCCGGGTTTCCGAATCTACCGTCCATTGAATGTCCGGATACCTCGCAAGTGATATCGCCGATGCGTCTACCCAGCATTGTCTAGTCTACCTGAGATACCTTCCCGACAACCCTACCACCTAGCGTCCGTCGCTAGTAACATGAGTCCACCCAAAAGCGAGCCGGAGCTTGGCAAAGGGTCTTGACAGAGATATCTGACACCCAAAGACAATTCACTCGATGTAGCGTCATCCTTCTCAACAGGCCAACCCATTAGCAGGATGACTGGGACCAAATCTTCGAGCTGCGCTGGCTCTCTCTGTCCCTTCGACGGAATTTGTGAGCTACGACGCTAAGCAAGGGAGTAGAATCTCAAGAGGAATTCGAACCCTCCAGAATTTAGCATTTCTACCCATCAAAAGTCGCTAAAAGCCTCTGCCCCGTCGCTTAATGACAGGCTTCCTCACGGCCCCGTGCGTAACAATCTTCTTCCCCCCAGCCGCCGTCGCGGCTCCGCCAGTCTTTCTCCTCGCAGACTTCTCCTTCTCCGCCTCCAATCGATCTTCCTCCCTCTTCTTATCCTCGGCCATCTTGGTCTCGATCTCCATCTTGCGGTTAAACTCCGTCTCGGTGATGCGCTTGTCTCGCACCGAGTACCCCTTTTCCTTGACCGAGTAAAAGACACCTCCCAGATCGGCCAGCCAATGCGGGTCCACGGCCGTGACGGTCGACACGTACACCTTTGACGTCAGGATGAGCTCGTGATAGACGACGTAATCGGGTGGATGACCCGCGTACAGCGCCGACGTCGGGTGCAGCTGGACGCCAAGGTTTGTTCGCAGGTTGATGTACTCGCCCGAGCCCTTGTACTTGGCCGCCTGGTGGTAGTAGCCGCTGCAGATACACTTACGGATGACGTCCCAGTCCATACCGCAGCTAAGCATCTCCATCTTTTGCATCTTCATGATGTCGAGCAGCTGGTCGCGGATCTCCTTGGCGCGGCGGAGCGACTTGGGGTGCAAAAAGTGCTTGATACACCAGCCATCCGAGCAACCGTTTGACCTCCACGCTGAGTACACCTGAAGATACGTCAGGTGGTCCGACTCGTGCACCCAGAACTTTTCACGCTGGGCATCTGCCTCGTCCTGGCGTTCTTTGGGTCTGTAAAAGACGTTGGGGACGGAGAGCATGGACACGATGGTGATCATTTCCTCGCTGCAGCCGTATTCCTCGGCCGTGATGAGGAGCTTGGAGAGTGACGGGTCCATCGGGAACGCGCTCATCTTTCGACCGAGCGTAGTTAGCTCTCCCAGGTTATCCAAGGCGCCCAAAGCCCACAGATCAAACATTGATGTCGTGATGGTGTCCTGCGGTGGCGGATCCATAAAGTCAAAATCCAACAGATCCTTGACACCTAGCGACTTGAGCATGAGTACTGTGTTGCTCAGGTTCGTGCGCTGGATTTCGGGAATCGTCTGCATGTAGAGTTCCTCTTTGAATGCCTTCTCAGTGAACAGCCGAAACGCCTTTCCAGGCCCTGTTCGACCGGCACGTCCCGATCGCTGCGACGCGTTCGCTTGGGAGATTGGGGTAATCTGAAGGGTGTCCATACCCATCTTCGGGTTGTATACCTTCATCTTGCTATATCCGGCGTCTACCACGTATTTGATACCGTCAACGGTCAAACTCGTCTCCGCGATATTCGTCGCGATGATGCACTTGCGCACACCGGGCGCCGCGCGGTCGAAAATCTTGGCTTGCAAGTCTGCCGGCATCTGACTGTAGATGGGTAGGATGCTCAGCTTCGGCGGGTCGTTGAGGGCGTCAAGCCGCTTCTGGATCAGCTCGCAGGTGACCTCGATGTCTTCTTGTCCCGTCATGAAAACGAGGATATCACCCTGGTCCATGGACACGTGGATGGCCAGGACCTGCTGAACCGCCTGATCCACGTAGTCTTCAACTGGTGACCTGTGAAACATGACATCGACTGGAAAGGTCCGGCCCGGGATGATGAACTCGGGAGCCCCGCCGTAAAAGTCCGAGAATCGCTTCGCGTTCATCGTCGCAGAGGTGACGATGAGCTTCAGGTCTCGTCGCCGCTGGAGAATCTTCTTGAAAAGCCCCATTAGGATGTCCGTGTTGAGAGCTCTCTCGTGTGCTTCGTCCATGATGACGCACGAATACCTGTCGAGGTCAGGCTCGTTGAGTGACTCTCTCAACAAGACACCGTCGGTCATGTACTTGATGACGGTATCCTTGCTGGTGCAATCTTCGAAACGAATAGCATAGCCCACTGTGCTGCCCAGCTTGACTTGCATCTCCTCGGAAACACGCTTGGCAACACTCATCGCGGCTACACGTCTGGGCTGAGTGCATCCAATCATCCCTGAATTTCCAAAACCATCCTCGTAGAGAAATTGCGTCAGTTGCGTCGTCTTGCCGGATCCCGTTTCGCCCACCACGATGATGACTTGGTTCTCCCGGATGACACGCATCAAATCCTCTCGAACGGCAAACGCAGGTAGGTATTGCCTCTGCTCGCGCAACGTCTTGCTCCGACTGAAATCACTGCTGCCCCCATCATCTTTCTTCATGTGGTCGCTAAACTTGTTGCTGTTTTCATTCGTCTCCTCCTTCTCCCCTCTCTTCTTCGCGTCATTCTCCGAAGCCACAGGCAACGCGCTGTCGCCATCATCCTCCTTCACGCCCATCAAATTCCCCAAAGCCGTGCCAGCCATGCTCGTGGCCTCCTGTGCTTGTCGCTGCCGTTCCCTCTGCTGACGCGACTCCTTCACCACCTTGCTGCCTTTCCGACTGAATACGGCCATGTCGCTCTGGAAGTCACGGACGGCCGGCACGGGCTCCAGCTGCTTCGTAAAGATGGTTCGTCCATCGAGGAACGGAGGTCGCAGATCATGCACCAAGAGATGGACTCTTGTAGCCTCCTCGTCATCGAAATCGGCACCCATATCCCTCCTCTGCGCAACGCCCGAAACTAGCATGCGATTTGTCTCCCATGCGTCATTCTCCCTCTGTCTCTGCTCCTTTCGCGCATCGAAGCGCCCCGTCATCTTCTCCGCCTTGACGGCCTCCTGCTTCTCGGCCTCCCATGAAGAGTACGAAGCGAACGGGTTGTGGGTGTCGTCTCCGAATGTGTGGCCGCCAAATTCGTCTCCCAAATACCAGTCGCGATCCAGCGCTTTCGAGTCTTCGTCGGTGGGTTCCGGGACGTCCCTGGCTGGCGTCTCGGCGGCGCGGGCGTCGCGCGGTGTTGAGCGGCCCGAGTCTTGGAATCGCCCTCCGTCTAGCCTCCGGCGCTTGAAACTGGGACCTGATCCATCTCTGTTATCGTACATTTTGGCCGTGACCTAATGGTCGCGCACGTCGTTGTCGTCGTCGGTCTCTAGACCTTCGCGCGCTTTTCACCTTCGATGAAGCCGTCGTCCGAGCAGAATATTGTTGGTTGCACTGCTGTGGGTGGCATTGAGAATAGCTACGATTCCAGGCATTGGAAGAGTAAGGTAATCTAGAAATGCATGTAGGCAATCCAAGTAAACAAAACAAACCATGAGAAATGGGGCAGTACCCACCTAAACCGAAGCGTTTAAGAGGGTCTGGCTTTCTTATGCGTATATCCATAACAGATATCACCCACTAGTCCGATAATGCAATGAGCGCGGCTCAAGCTGGCCTCCAAGGTACTGAGAATGAATGTATAGTACGGTCCGCTAATGCTTTGAAACTTTCTGGGGGAAACCATTTAGATCATCTTATTTCAAGGTAATTGGATAATATTGCGTCATGCTTATTGCGTCAAACGCTTCATATCGAAGCATGCAGTACCTTACTTCACCACCTGAGGTATCTTAGACCGCCACATGCGGCCTTATCCTTTTCTGTACTATCGATAAGAAGATAAGATAAACCCCACCACGACTGGAATTTTTTTTCTGTTCGTCGCTCAGAGTCGTGGATGTTGGAGAATTCGCTTTGCACATATCGATTCAACTTTACCCCGGTCGAAATCTC
Organism: Colletotrichum orchidophilum; assembly: GCF_001831195.1. Classification (NCBI taxonomy): domain Eukaryota; kingdom Fungi; phylum Ascomycota; class Sordariomycetes; order Glomerellales; family Glomerellaceae; genus Colletotrichum; species Colletotrichum orchidophilum. The sequence goes on along the minus strand of NW_019173158.1, from coordinate 8,963 downwards.
AAATTAAAAAAAGTCGGGCACATATCCTGCCAGTTTCGCCGCTGCGTACTTTTTAGAAAGCGCGCATTATATACCCGATCACAGAGACATCTTGAAATTGTTGTCTTCAAGATGTCCATGATCACAACATCAACCTGGGTGCCCCGAGGCTTCGCGGCACCCTTCCCCTCGAAATACACATTTGACGAGTCCGAGTACGAGCGCATTGCCGAGCTCGCCAAGCTCCAGCTGGACGACGCGGAAGAGGACTTGAGGGAAGCGCAGGACGAGGAGGAGGGCGTCGCCAAGCCCGCCGACGAGGATGCGACGACAGGCGCCTCTGGCAAGAAGGCCGAGCAGTTGGTCTATACCTAGAAACTCGCCAGCTGCAGCTGGGATCGCATGATGCGTGACTTGCTAACGTGTAATTTTCCTCCGCCTTTGTAGGGTCGACATTAACGACGATGATCTGAAGGAGTACGATCTCGAGCACTACGACGACACCGACGAAGACGACGAGGAAAAGGTCGGCCAGGGCGAGGGCATGGCCATGTTCGGCAACATCAAGTCGCTAGCCTACTACGAATCGAATAAGGATGACCCATACATCACCCTGCCCGCCAACGGCGGACCAGACGACGATGACGACGACCGCGAGGACCTGCAGATCCTCGCGACCGACAACCTCCTGCTCGCAGCCAAGGTCGAGGACGAGATGGCCCATCTTGAGGTATACGTCTACGAGGACGCCGCTGACAACCTCTACGTTCACCACGACATCATGCTGCCAGCCATACCCCTTTGCGTCGAGTGGCTCGACATCCCTGTCCAGAAGGCCGGCGTCGACAAGGACTCGACGGCCAACTTTGTCGCCATCGGCACCATGGATCCCGATATCGAGGTCTGGGATCTCGACACGGTGGACTCCCTGTATCCCAATGCCATCCTTGGACAGGCCGGCGAGGGCTCAGAAGAGAAGAAGAAACAGAAGAAGAAGAAGAAGGCCAAGAAGGCCAACGACGAGTACCACGTCGACGCCGTCCTCGCCCTTGCCGCGAACAGGAAACACAGGAACCTGCTGGCTTCTGCCTCCGCAGACAAGACGGTGAAGCTTTGGGATTTGCACACGGCCAAGTGTGCTAAGTCATACACCTACCACACTGACAAGGTGTGCTCTCTCGCATGGCACTCGGTCGAGTCCACCGTCTTGCTGAGTGGCAGCTACGACAGAACGGTCGTCGCCGCAGACATGAGAGCTCCCGAGGCCAAGGCGCCTCGGTGGGGTGTTGAGAGCGACGTCGAGAACATTCGCTGGGATCCTCACGACCCCAACTACTTCTACGTCTCTACGGAAAACGGAATCATCCACTTCAACGACATTCGCAATGCGCCATCAACCCCCGAGGCGACCAAGGCCGTCTGGACCTTGCAGGCGCATGACGAGTCTGTTTCTTCTTTCGATATCAACCCCATTGTGCCCGGCTTCATGGCCACTGGCTCAACTGACAAGACTGTGAAGCTGTGGAACATCCAGGCCAGCGGCCCCTCCATGGTTGTTTCTCGCAACCTGGATGTTGGCAAAATATTCTCCACGCAGTTTGCCCCGGATTCCGAGGTGGCTTTCAGACTCGCCGTTGCTGGCAGTCGCGGAACCATGCATGTGTGGGACACTAGCACCAACGCTGCCGTTCGAAACGCGTTCGCTGAGCGCGTCCCGCAAAAGTCGGAGGGCGTGGAGGAAGATCGTCTTGTTGGCGTTCTTGATGATGATAGCAGCTCTAGTGAGGATGAAGGAGAGGAGGGCGAGCAGGACGCCGATTCGATGGACGAGGATGAGGACTAGGGTGGACGCTCATCAACATGGATTGAGGACCTTTCACGTGTGTTGCCAGATGCAGCCTGCTCGAAGTCTGGTTCCAGAGCGCCGGGAGACTTTTCCCACAGACTTGGCCAGATGAATCGAAACAGCAGGCCGAAGTCGTCTCCGGCGGCCCGGTGCCGACCCAGAAGGCAGTAGGCCAAAAGCATCACAATAGTGATGACGACTCTGGGCCGGGACGTAGACGGCCTGTACCCAGTACCAATCGGGTGGAGAACAGCCTTTCAGTGTAGAAGTTACCTAGTGGTCTCAAATCGTCTGAAGTTGAATGTGGTCGTCTGAACAGCATCAAGCATAGACCACATAAGCTTCGTCGACATTTAAAGCCAAGACCGTCAAACAGTGGGCTCTAACCGGGAGAATTGGTGATGAAAAGTAACTCTTTAAAGACTGATATATGTGAAGTGGCTAAACTTAGGCGGGTGAATTCACGACTGCGTGGCCCCCAAAGTTTGTTCACCACAATCGACCATTGTGAGGGAGTGTTGTAGTAGAGTGGAAGAATCGCTAATGAAGCATGAACAAAGCGTGGAAGGGGGGCGGCAACAGCCTGACATATTCATGCGTACACATGATGAAGGAGGCGGTGGATCAATATCAGAAGTAGGATAAGAGCCAGGCCAGGATATTGCTCGTGGTCTATTCGCGGGTGTCAATTGTCAACCGAGCATTGAGCTCGACCAGAGCTATGCCAGAGTGATTGTAGACTGACGAAAATGTTATCAGCCAAAGCAAGCTTGGTGTTTTTGACGCCGCTCAAAGATTTCTCCTTGTTTCCAGACCGAACGTGTTCGCCGCCTGCAAGACCCAGGTGAGAAAAAAGCAGTTCCTGATCGACTGGTTCCCACACCACCACAGGGCGGTTCCCCTGGAAGACGCGTGAGGGGAGCAGAGAGTTGTCCACGTTGTGGGGAGTGGGTGAGAGAGTGAAATCGCTGGGCCTACGTGCGCAAGGGGCGCTGACTGGTGAAGGTTGTAAGCGTCGACATGGATCCCCGTCCCGCTTGCGCAGGCACGCCAGGCATATAGCACCACTGGGGTGGGATGGCGCAGGATGAAACAGTGAAACCTCAGGGGGGCCTACCAACGGGCAAGGATGGCGGACGGAATACCCAGCCAATGACGCCTCTTCCTCCGTCTGGTCGAGCCACCACTGGGGACAGCCGGGAACCACCGGCCACGAGACTTTTCTCGGCTAATGGGCTCTTAGGTGACGCTGTCTTGATTTTTGGAGGCGTCGACTCCAAGTCACTGGTTCAACACAGAAGAAACCCACATCTTTGCAAAAGCCCAGCCCTTCTTTATTATCCGTCCACGGCGGATCACATCATATTGTCCAAACAGGGATGATGGTGGCTTCCCGGAGAAACCTGGCAGGTTGACGATGCGCCGCGGCTCGCCCATCTTGAGTCGTAGTGCACAATCTTCTTCCAGGATGTTGAGCGGTGCCGCGTGCGAAGCGCTCAAAGTTGGCGGGTCGGCGTCCGTCGGGGCCCACGAGTTGATCGAGGTGCCGGTGGATGGCGATTGTTAGAGGCCCGATCCCTCTGTTGGACATGTCAAGCTTCTTGAAGAAGGGCTACTTTCTTTTGATTGCCGAGCAGTATCCGTAGTTCGTTGCATGTACGCCATGCAGAGGCGACACAGCAGGGCACATGGCGGTCGCAGCCCGACGCATCAGTCGCTATCGCACGTCATGTGTTGCCGACGTCGGTCCGTCGACAGGGTGTGTGTGTGTGTGTGTGTGTATGAATATGCCCTAGTGAAGGATCCAATGAGGTCGGAGGAGCTGTCAAAGGAAAGCGAGTGACGCGCCGGACTGGTCTCGGCTGTGCTGGTCTGACGATGCCGGCTGTTCTTTCTAGAAGGCAGATCATCGCATCCCTTTGGTGGCGGCAGGATGGTGTCGACGGCGGTTTGAACTTCGGGCTGACGATTGGCATCGATCCATGTGCCATCCCACCGTTCGAGTCGTGCCACGCCCAAATGTGTATTGGCGCAAGGAAACAGACGGGTAGCGGTTGTAACACAGCGAGTCCAGCAAACAGATGGCTGCATCCTTTCCCAAATGGGCGGAGGGTCGTGGGCCAAAGCCAGCATACGTAGTACACACTGAACAGTGGACAAAAAGGGGAGTGGTGGCAGAGAGTGGACGGCGAAAAGGTTGTGCTTGGTAAAGAGTGGGGGAAGGGAAAGGACCAGGGGTTCATGACAAACACGAACTGTCATTGGCGTAGAGGCCATCTCCTTTGGGCCCTAGCGTAGGATAAGAGGGGTCTTGGTAAGAGACACTGTGAGGAAAAAGGGAGCCTTTCCCTTTCAGTTCGCCAAGTCCCACCGTCCACAGGGGAGGCACTTGTGAAGCGAAAAGGAAGCCCACCCTCGTTGGCTCCAGTCCTTGTGAGGTAAGAGTGTCCAGAGCCAACCAGAACGGGGCATGGGTCAATCAAAGAGCGACATCCCCCAGGTACCAAAGGGACTCGGGCCCCATTCATCCTTTTTCTTTCGGCCAGGAACCAGGCCCGGGTCAAGGTTGCGAGAGAGGAAAGCGCTCGAGAAAGAGAGGAGAACCGAGAAACAGCTAGAGAAGATCGCCTTGCGGCTTGCACCTGCAATATTCAATTATTACTCCCACACGCCCGACCCTTGGCCTGTCATTTACGCGCTCTCTGCTCTCTCTTTTTCTTCTTCTCAACCTATTCCATTCCCCATATTGGAAAAAGGATCCTGTCTCTTTCGCTTCTACTCCAGCAAACACACCATCGTTCCCTTTGTGGTGTGTCTTGTTTCTATTCTTGCCTTCCCTCTAGACATTTTCCCTCCACGGAGTACTCGAAAGCATTACACCTTTGTCTCGGGCTCGAACTCGTACGGCAGCAACACACAACTTTCTCTCTCTCTCACCCCCTCTCTCTCTCCATTATACCGCGCGACACGTTGAACGTTCCTTTTCGGCTGGCTATTGCACTGAATCGTCCGTCATTACACACAAGCGAAACCTAGATCAACCCCAAAGTTGATCTATATCACTCACAATCATTTCATCGACTCCATCTCACTGAGTCATCCAAGACTCATTACAGCTCACACAGCAACAACATCAAGTGTTAACCGGACCGACCCCGACTTATCGTACTCCCGAAGTACCCCAGGACTGGACTCCTCACATATTGTCTCGCGCGATCAGCAACACACAGCAACTCTTGCGCAGGATAATCCATCACGGCCAGCCCGTCTCGTCTTAATAATCACTTGTCTCGCTTCTTGCCAACATCGCCGTGGACAGGCGGACACTGAAGCACACCATCACTCAACAATCAGCTCGGCAGATCCTCTCGGTCACCGCCCCCATTCACCTTTTTTCGGCATCACTTCCCTGCTGCTCACTCGACTGCAACTATCTTGCTGCACGGGGTCCACTTCAACCGCCAACCAAGGTCACACGTCCAATCACCATTGCAGTTTCAAGCACTTTTCATCACCATCTGCCGCTCTTCGCAGTCCTTCATTGCACAACAGGCCCTGGCTCTCGGATCAGGCGCTTGCGTTCCGCAACTGAACCCAAGTTCGCCTACATAATCAGCAACCCCTAGCCTTTTGCTCACGTTTTCCCTTCAGCCAACACTAGCTTCTACCGACAACCATCATGTCGTCACTCTCACGAGCCTTCACAACCCGTCGGGTCAAGCAGAGCATCGATCTGTCCGACGCCGCACGGGGAAAGGAGCGCAGCAACATCATGCAGCGAAGCAAGACCACCAAGCACCCCGTCATCAGACACAAGATCTCTGCACCCATGGAGCTTGTTCACACCACCAACATGCTCTCATATAACGCTCCCGATATCCGACCCAGAACCGGAACTGACGCCTCGATCAACTCGTCCAGGAAGTCGTCAGAGGACGACTCGGAAAGCGCCACCTCCGCCGCGTCGTCTCCCCCGACCAGCCCCGACGTAGCGCCTCACGAACTGTCAAAGGAGCCAAATCACCTTTCCTGCTACTTTGTCGCCCCAGGCCAGGCTCTCAACTCTTCCGTTTCCGAAGTCCCCGCTATTCCTTCCGTCCCTAAACGCGCGCCCTCGCACACGAAGCAGGCCTCATACGACGCGGTGGCTCGCCAGCGCTCACTGTCTCAAATGTCCAAGTCTTCAGACAAGACCGTTTCCTCCAAGGCCAGCATGACATTCTCCTCGCGGGCGTCATCGGGTTCCAGCGCTGCCTCTACAATGTCTCACAGCTCAGTCGCTCCCGCTCCGAAGACCCCTGTGCCGCCTCTACCCACGCCCGCATTCCAGCATCCCCACCAGCCGAAACATGAGAAGTCTGCCGAGCCGCACCCGTTCGGCCGTGAGCTGGCCCAGGTGACCGAGATTGCGGAGGAGTTTGGCATCCAGGACGATGTCATGTACGAGGAGGAGTGCGCCCTCAAGGCGGAGGGCCTCTGCAAATTCGCCGCAGAGGATTACCTAACCGAGGTTCAAAGCTTGTTCGCCAGCTTTTTCCAGGACAGCCACGCATCTCAACGCCCCTTGGCTGCCGCATGGATCTGATACGCCTCGCTGCTTTCTAGCGGCGCCTCGCTCAAAATTCTTCTTTGTACATACTTTCAGGAAGCAAAAAAGCAACCTGACTACGGCCTTGGCTTTTTCTTTGGGAACGGAGATGATGAAAATGCGACCTTTTGATTCGGACAACAGCCTCACTTGGAGCAGACATTACGCGACACGGAGAGAGATTGCTCTGTTTGGAACCTGACGCCCAACTACGTGCGGGATACTTGGCGTTTCTGTGTATATATACCTTTGAATGACGTGTGGATATCCCCCCGATAGTGCCTTACATATAGGCCTCTACCAATAGTGCTATTGATAACTAGCTATTGCTGCAGCACATGTTGTTGGTTGGAGCCCTCGGGTGTGATGTGACTTGTTTTGATTCGGACCACACGGTCCGTGGTTGTTTACCCAGAGTTCGTCGCTGCATGAATCCACCCGTGCGCTGCAGCCTGTCCATGTTTACTGAAGGGAGCTTATTTCGCCTGATGATTTGCGTTCATTTCATCGGATGAAATGAACAAGCAATAGCCTCGAATGCAAACCCACAGACTGTTCGAAAACGGTGTACGAACAGGAGTATGCAACGCACAGCCAAAGAACAATCTCAGGCAACCTTAGCCAGAAAGCCAGTGGGCAATAAGGTAGGCGAGAGCGGGTAGGATGCAGTCAGGACGGGTTTAGCTCCATCGCGCCAGACCGAGCTATCGGAGACAGCGTCGCCGAAGGAGGCGGCCCATCCGTCTTTTTGGTGCCCGGACCGGTGAACTTACAGTACGCCAACGCCTTTTTGTTTTTGTTCTCTGTCTACGGATATCCCTCCCTTTGCTATCGAGTTTTTATTTAGCACAAAGCATAAGTAAATGGCTTCCCCTCCGAGTCTATGCGACGCCTCTTCGAATGATTTATCGGGTATACCGTCAATACCGAGAGACGAGTAAACGGCATGAGCGATGTGGTCAATTTGCTATCCATGTCATCCGCGGAAGGGGAGGGAGGGCTGTAGGTGAATCTGATGATTTGAATGATGTTCGATGTGGAGTGTGTCAGCTTGTCGGGGTTCCCGCCCAAAGACGGAAGGATCGTCAGCGGTCGTCGCGGGGGGTATGTGGCGGACAGGGGTAGTGATGGTGGGGACTCTAGAGTTCCCTATTGTCTGCATCTGGCGTCCTGGCCAACGATCTTTTGAGATGAGCCCTTTCCGTGAGCGAACCTATTGCAACGATTGCTGCATCATTGTCTCTCTTGACTTGCTGATGATTGGAGGTAAGGAAAGGGAGAAGAGGGGTTGATGGTGATGGTTGGTGGTGGGCGCGGAGAAATGGGTCCCGTTTGTAGGCAGCGGCAGATGGGCACGGGGTGGTGAGGATGTCTTGTCATTGAGTGAGGTGCATCTCGAGCGTGAGTGACCTTCTGTCCGATTGACGACTGCGACGTTGATGCCATGTGACGGCCTGTCGGGTCTTGTGGCCAACGCGAGCACCAAGGCATACTTACTCTGCGTTGAAGCAGTAATTGGGGGGTTTTTTTTTTTCATCACCCAGCCGCCTTCTCAGCACAAATGTTTGCTTCAGAGATGTGAATCAGGGAGAGAATTTCAATCCGGTGGTCCTCCTCCAACCCCCGCCCTCTTCAAGGGGTCCCGGGGCCACAAAGTAGGGATACAGTAATGTCTCTGCGCCTTCCGTCTCGGCAGAAGGAAACATGGAGAAACCTGTTCCAGGCGTAGCCATAACAACTTGACTGCAGATATAGCAGTCCCCAAGTTTTGCCTGCAGTGGATCATGCTTGTACTGAAGACAAAAGGAGGGCGCGAGGACGTCATTGCAATTCATTTATATGAGAAAGTGGAGTTTCCATCCGACTGAAGTGATCTAATGATAGTGACTTTTCCTGACTTGGCCCTTCCCCCAAGTTGATGGGATGCCAAGAACGCTTTAATTCTCCCCTGTTCCGTTCTTCGTAATCCCGTGGGCCCCCGTGGATGGGGAATCGGGGCCCTGCCCCAGTTCGTTTCGTTTGATCTTCCTCCAGGGTGCTTGCCCGCATGAATGATGCAGCAAGCGAAAGGAGGACACGGGGTGGGCAGCAGGGCGATGGGGCCGCGGATCGCCGTGCCCGGGAGGCGGGTGTTTGATCGGGGGTCAGGATGGGTGGGAACACCCCCGAGATTTTGACCGCAGGTACTAAGGTATGTCTCTCTGCGCCTACTCCTATCCCTCATAAGGGCCAATTACTCAATATTGCATATCCATATATAACACGCTTACAGCATCCACTAATTGCTGTTTAACACTTTTTAAGATAAACCTCGAGATCTCAGGGTCTATGATTAAACCTCCTCCTCATCCAGGTTCACAGTTAACCTCAATGGCCTCATCAATAGATGAGAAAACTTAGACATTGCCAAGTATTTAACGCGAGGAACTAAGGTATGTAAAGCCTGCCTGTCCGTGGAAGTTTTCTACCTCCTATTGCTGAAATAGCCGAACCACCCCCCCACCCCCCCGGGGTCACGAAACCACGCAACTCGTAAAGCTGGGTCTGGTG
>NW_019173157.1:0-62036 GCF_001831195.1 Colletotrichum orchidophilum | reverse complement strand
ACCCTAACCCTAACCCTAACCCTAACCCTAACCCTAACCCTAACCCTAACCCTAACCCTAACCCTAACCCTAACCCTAACCCTAACCCTAACCCTAAAACCTTAATATTAAAAAAACTAAATATATTCATTTTAATAATAAATAAAAAGATTAATATTACGTCGTAATAAAATGAAAAAGATTATATTATATTAAAAATATATAAAGTATTTAAAATATTATAATATAAAAAAATCATAAAATTATTTTAAATTACTTTTATAGTTTAAAAATAATTAAAATATATAAAAAAGATTTTAAAAAACGGAAGTTATTTATTAAAAATTTAAAAAGTAAATAAATTATTTTTGTTATAATAAAATTATTTTTTAAGTATTATACTTTTTTTATAAAAAAATAGTTTATATAGCCGACTTTGTTAATTAATAAAAAACTATATTAAAATTAAAAGTGGTTGAAAACTTAAAACTCGTATATATAAGGCTTTTAATCCGATATAAATATAATTTAATATTAATTTTTTATATATAAATTATCTATTTAATATTATATTAAGGCTTATAAAAATTTAAAAACTTTTATTAACTTTATATTATTTTTTGGTTTTTGTTTCTTAAAACCTAACCGTTCGGCTTTTAATTGATTAGCTTTGGCGCTTTTTGACATTCGGGTTATTATGTTGAATAATTAACGTCATTCAAATCATAAGGCCGTGATGATAATGGCTGCGATGCTCTCGCGTGCTAATAAAGTGCTTAAGAATATATTAAAGCTGCTAGCGAAAGCTTCAGCTCCCAAAGCCGCTGTGAATATAAACAGTCTTCTCGAGCCGTCTGTCTAAATCCAGGTCCTTATTGTTTGGTGTAGGTTTTCAAGCTGGTAGCGTGTTGACGTCAGCATTTAGGACAGAGCCCTCCGGCTGTTCCGGTAAGACATAGAATCTCGCTCGGGGTTTATTAACCGCGGCTATTCTGTACCAAGCGAGCCGACGGGATATTTATACTTTCAGTCCAGTCCTGTGATGCCAGAGACGAGACGAAGAGCGGCGCGGTCGGATGCTATTTTTCAATTCAGTTTCACATGTGAGAAATAACCTTTGGCATTTTGAGTCTTAGAGCCTGTCAAACGTTGTTGAGTAGTCTGGCTTGTGCGCACCGGGTCCTCGGACTCGCATCGAATTCGTAACCGTTTCACGAAGACAACTTAGCTGTTAATTAACGAGCTTAAATCATCTCGCAATCATGTGGTTTCTCAAGAATCAATGGTAATGATGACCTAGTGGATGTCCCCAAAAGGCAACTAGCCGCGAGCTCATTAGCTTCGACGGCAACTCAGTCCACGAGCGAACCCCGAACAGAACACAGACCTAAGCTGAATATATAAACGTCCAAGAGGAGAAGGCAACAACACTCTCAATAGTGCGTCCCACGGAAAAGAAAGCCAATCAGACAATTCGGATACGATCTTGAACATTATCAATCTCAACATGACGGAAACTTACAGGTCTACCATTGTCCTAGACGACGATAGTGCTGTCAAGAACATCCACAACCTTAACAGTAGAGTCGATCACTCCTTTGCCATTAAAGAACATTCCCAAGGGAACCCCCTCGTCTCCTCATGGCTTCCCACCGTTCAAGACACTCTCTCCTCACTCCTATGCTGGACAGGCTCCTACTCGTCCGAGTTGCGTGAGCACTATCTCAACTTCGCGCGTGAGATTGTGGTTCCCTGTCTCAACCCGCCTCGTGCGGCCGACTGGCCCCGCTATATCGGCTCGCACAATCATGGGCCTTACGAGCTAAGTATCGCTTTTGCACCTCAAAAAAAGGCCAAAGTGCGGTTTTCAATTCAGCCACTGGCGGATGGTAATTCTGTCGATGACCCCCTGGGGCAGAAGGATCTACGCAAGAAAATCGAGGACATGGCGTCCGCGTGCGACGCAGACCGCAAGCGGTTGAATACTTTTTTCGATTCAGTATTCCTCACTGATGAGGAGCTGGCCAACCTACTTGAAAAGCATGCTAGTCAAAACAACACGGCTGACGTGCTGCCGCAGCAGAACTGTATGGTTGCGTTCGATCTTGAACCCGGGAGCCCGGCCATTCATATGAAGCTGTACCTGTTTCCGCAGCTAAAAGCTCTCGCGACAGGCCGGGACCTGATGGACGCTACAGAGTCGATTCTAATGAGGCTTGCGGATGGTGACGAGGCGCTGCTAGCGTCCTGGAAAACGCTTCGAACGTTTCTCACCTCTGATGGGAAGGATAACCTCATACATTTCCTTGCCATCGACTGCGTGGGGCCCCATATGGAGCCTCGCTTCAAGGTCTACGCCCACACACACGTCAACTCACTCGCCTCAGCCCGCCGTGTCATCACCCTGGGTGGTCGGATCCCCTCACCCAAATTCCTAGATACTCTTTGGCCCCTTCTTATGGATATGGAAGACGTTCCTCTAGCCGAAAGGGACGGACTGCAGAAGCCGCTCCGCGAACCGGATAGCAAGTACTGCGGACTCAATCCCACATTTGAGCAGATGCCAGGAAATGCAACCCCAATAGTCAAGATGTACGTGCCCATTTGGCAATATGCGCGCGACGAGCCCGGGATCTTGCAGCGCTACCAGCGCTTGCTACAGACCCAAGGTTTGGGGCACTACGACATTGAAGCTGCTGCTCAATGCGTATTGTAAGTACTATACCCACAGCGGCAATCCTTCCAGTTACGTCAATGATTGTACGTAGTTACTAATTAGTTCAAAATAGCGGCGATGAGAGGGACAGAGGCCTGCACAACATGGCATCAATTGTTTCTACTGGAGGCGGAGAGGGCGCAGCATTCACTGCCTACCTTGGGCCAATTTTGTGGGAATAAGCTGGGTGTTGATCTACTAGGAGTTTACTGAGTTGTGGTATAGGTCGTGTGTCATGTTTCAAGTTGTCCTTGAGTGCGATTCGGAAGCTGCGTGAATTGCGAGAAGTTGAATTACAGCGAAAGCCTCTCTAAAAATTGTTAATGATGCTATTTACACCTCTCGACACACCTCCATGATTTCATGAAACTTGGAAGAATGGTTCTTGTGTAGCGCGAGTCTCTAAGCTGGTCTTGAATTAATAAAGACCACTGGTTCTATCTGGTTTGCGTGTTATTCATTCCTTGCCTTCTTAGTGAATGCTCTTTTGTGATAAATTCGGTAAGAGAAGTTTCGCTACGGAGCTTAACGACGAAGTCAGCCCGGCGCATCTCGCATAAAGCTAATGAATATAATATACAGATAATAACTAAGTACTTTTTATTAAACATAAACGATTTTATTATAAATAGAAATTCTATAAAAATATATAGTTTATAATAAGACAATCGTAAAACAATATAATAATAAATAATATAACTTAAGTAAAATATTAATTATCTAAGATAATATTTATTTATTCTATTTATTCAATTTTTATTAACTTTTTTTTTTTATTTTAATAAGTTATGTTTGTTTTATTAAATATTTTTTATTAACTTTATTATAGTTCGTTACGTTTATTAGGTTAGGTTAACGGTAATTATAATATAGAAGAATGATTGAGACATATAGAGATAATTATTAGTAAGTCGTTGTTCTGTGTGCCGGCCTTGCGGGTAGCGATAGCCTTGGCCTGGCGGGAAGTGTCTTTAATAAATACGACCTTATAGCGGGGGAACACTTGACTTTACCTTCACCTTAGTAGTTGCCACCGCTGCGTCGGAATACGGCGCGTCCGTGTCACTGCTCGTGGGCTTAGAGCCGGGCTGGGATCTCTTTGATCGTCGCAGCTGGGCGCACGTCAATAGCTTCCTTAGTCACGTGTCCGATCGCCGTAATTGCGAAGTAGGGACGACAGTGTCGCCTCTTGATGACTCTATAGACGTTGACGGCACACGTATGTGACAGCAAGGATAGATAAGTAGATCCAGAGTGGTTGGTTCGAACCTGGAAGGATAGCGTGGGAGACATAATCGTAACGGTAGTCCTGAGACAAGGATTGAAAAGTAATGCAAATTGAACCCTGATTACTTATTCCCCGGATTATTGGCGGCAAGTGGAGCCACAGCCCGGCCAGCCAGTCGGCACAGCCCGGCCCACAAAACTCAAACGAGAAGCAGTTCCCAAGATCGAAACGTTATCTTCTAAAAAGATACGACACCTACATTAGGTTTCCGCTAGTATTTTAGATAGAACGTTCATTATTCGCCAGGCTCATGTTTCTAACGCCAAGTAACTAAGTAAAAGACGAAGGGATCACTCTTGCGCCCCTCATTCTTTCAAAGACAGGGCTCCAAGTCTGCAACGTAGTTGTTTCCTGTGTGAAACCCGTTCCGTATATCTTACTAACATCATAAGGCCGGTCAAAGTCCATCCCCGACACCATAGCATGCTCCCATGTGGGAACCTGGAAAGGCCTTTCGGCAAAGCCGCGCTGTAGGTCATACTTCTTCTCCATGCTCTCCCACGCCTTGTGGTTTTCTTTGATGAAGGCCCTCATCTCGATCGGATCATCGGCTTCTAGCTTGACACCCTTCAGCCCGAAGTACGAGCAAATTGCAGGCCACCTTTCGCTCCAGGTAGACGGTTCCAACGAATCTGCTCCGTTATAGGCCTCACCCTTTTGTTGGCTGTATGGCGGGGTCAATGACACATGAATAGCCTGTCGGGCAAGCATGTCAGAGCTTGAGCTGCTCCAGATTGCTTTCCAGCTCTTCGCCGTTCCGGGATAAGGGCACTCAGCCCCCTCGCCATGAATTTCTCGGAACAGGCTGCAGAAGACGCCGATGGTTGCTGCGAGGTTGTAGGCGTTGTGGCCGGGAGCAAACCCAATGACGATATCAGGCCGAGTCTCACACCAACCCCACTTCTTGTCTGCCGCATAAGATTCCAACCACTCTAGTTGTGCGTAGTAAAACAGCTCGTCGCGAAACGGCTGAGGGATCATTGGCATATTCTCTTTGTAAGGGGGAAAAATGCCGTCTGTGGGACGGTCTTCCCCAAGGTGCAACCCGTAGTATCTGCCGCCATGTTGCAAGACGACAAATTCAAGCGTGGGGGCGAGGCTGTCTAAGGCCGTGATGGCTTGCCGCAGCAATTTCTCATTATCTCTGACCTCTTGGAGAGCGTCCGTCAAGCTCGCCTTGTAGGCTGGTTTTGCGTTAGTGTTGCTTGAATGAGAAGAAATAGAGTATTAAAAAGGTATTTTCAGCTCACCCAGGAAGTACGCATGGGTCACTTTTTCAATGCCCGGCACCTGGCTCTTCAACGTCGCCGTAAGTTCTTCCTGACTGGAGCCGAGGAGGTCCACGCCTGACACGATGCTCAGTCTCTCGGTGTTCGGCCAAACTAACTTCTCGCGAGAAAGGGGTCTGTTGAACAATGCATGGACCTGACCCCATGTGCCTTGCGAAGGATAATCGTTCAACAACTGGTTCACAAACGCCCAGCCAGAGACACCGCTGGCGCCGAAGACAATAGCCGACTTAGGAGCCATGTTGAAGGATACGGTGAGTAGAGAAGATGAACTGTTCAGAGATAATGCCAAGCCAGGGCATGTGCGGATGAGTCTTTATACTGTCGTTTGGTTAGGTTCCATTGAGAACTTTCGGTCGCGGACTTGAATAGGAGTCCGAAAGATCGGCACCCTGACTAAGGGGAATCCACATTGTAAGAAGGCAAGGGCCAGAAGTATTGAGGTATCTGGGACCCTAGTCGCCGTGTGAGGATCACAGGCACACATGCTTAAGCTACAGCCGGACTAAACCCGGAGTCCGCCTTCTACATACCTAATCTGAACGTTTCCAACCCTATCGACAAGACGTGGCAGGATATAAAGTAAGGCAATTTGAAGCCGATTACTTACCTACAGCCGATGCGAGGTCGAACAGCAATGCGAGCGAGTCAGACACACAGTGTGAAGAGTCCCCATTAATAACACTTGGCCTCTGCGTCCGTACCTGTAGCGGAATTCGTCTGAACAGCTTATCTGAACGGGCGCTCGTTCGAAGAGGACGGGATCGACAGATGTGACAGCAGCGAGACATAATACGACCATCTCGGACTCCAAAGTCTAGCCCGGTCTAGGAAAGACAAGGAGCCCCTGTAGCGGGTTTAGGTGCCGTCCGCCCCCATCTGTCGATCGCGGGTACTCCACATTATGCGCTGAAAAAGGGTTCGGGCGCCATCGGCCTCCGAAGTTTTTCCAATTTTCCTTATGTAAGCGGCTTAGGTTCCAGATTTCATGACTGCTGAATATTGAGACCCATGTCGTGTCTTGGCCACTGGTTGTCAACAACATGCAAGTTGTCTCAGACGCACAGTGTGGAGTTTTACTGGGCTTCCGTTTACGATAGTGAATCATCAGTTTGGTCTCGACAGATCAGGATCGTTGGGTCTCTGTCCTTGGCCGGACCGGTAATCTCAGCGGCACCCGGTGCTTGACCATGCATTCAGCCAACTGGAAGAGTAAACAGACTTGCTGGTTGATTGTTTCGGATTCTGTGCCCACAAGTTTCTAGAACCAGAAATTATAAATATTCCTCGTCCTTCCATCATTCAAGACCTCTTCTTAATCAGACATTACAAATCTTGCTCACATTACAAAATCATCTATCATCCTCTTACATCCTCTAACATGGCCATCTCTCAAGATCCCCAACGCGACCACCAGGCCGAAACGAAGACGGCAAAGCCAGTGCCAACTGAAATCAACTTCAAGACCAACACTATCGTCGATGGAGTCCTACGCTATCCTCCTATTGGTGTCAAAGCCGTCATCGTTGGTGGTGGAATTGCTGGGCTTTTCGCTGCCGTCGAGTGTTGGAGGAAAGGTCTCGAAGTGGTAGTCCTGGAGAAAGCCGATGAGGTCTCCATGCACGGTATTTCCTTGCATAATTCGCGGACCCTGGGTATTTTGTCACTAATCATTGATAGGTGACGTGATCGGCGTTGGCCCATCTGCATTGTCAACCCTCCAGAATTACCCAACCATGGTTCAAGAGTACAACGATATCGCATACAGCGCACATTGGCGTTTCTGCTTCGAAAATGGCGAGCCTTTCACTGAACCCTTCGAGTACGAATATAATGATGATGGACTGGCACAGCATGCCGCCTATCCTCTACGCATCAAGTCCATCATCAAGCGGTCAGACCTTGCCAAGATGTTGGCGGGCCAATGCGAGAGGTTTGGCATCCCCATCCACTTTGGCGTGTCTATCGCGGAATACGAGGAAGACGACACCACTGCAACGGCTATTTCCGAGGATGGTCGCCGCTTTTCTGGTGACGTCGTGATCGCTGCTGATGGCATCGGAACCAAGTCGCATGCTGTGGTACTGGGATATCCAACGCGGGCCAATAGCACGGGTTTTGTCAAGTTCCGCGCTGTCGTCCCCACGTCCAGTCTCGCCCATATTCCCATCGTGCAAAAAATCATGAACAAGGAGCAGAGGCCGGAAGTGCGTCTTTACATGGGTGGTTCGGAAGGCCGACACCATGCGGTGACTATTTTGCCAGACGTAGTCTGCTACGCCTCGGCAGTCAAGGTAAATACCCTCTCCATCAAGCATGTCGTTTTGCCTAACACCATTCTTAGGACAATGGCGGCGCATCTGAGTCCTGGTCTGGTCGCGTGGACGGTGCTTATGTGCTATCCCAAATGGACAACCTCGACAAGATTGATCCCCTCATCGTCGACGGATTCAAGGCATTGTCGTCAGACAAGTCAATTGTTCATTGGCTCTTGGCCATGCGCAATCCCCAGGGAAAATGGGTATCAAAGGGTGGTCGCATCGTGCAAGCTGGGGATAGCGCACACAGCTTTCTCCCGACCTCGGGCAGTGGTGCAACTACAGCTATCGAAAGCTCCCTTACTATTGCCGAATGCTTACGGCTTGGGGGTAGCAACGTCAGCCTTGCTACTAAAGTATACCAACTGCTCAGGTAAGTTCCCGTCTGGTTGGTTCTGATATGATTTCTGAGTTTTAATCTTTCACAGATACCAGCGCGTGTGTATCCTCCAGCAGACAGGCTTGCGGAATCGCCAGCAGATGTCTAGTCAACCCTCCAGTGATATCCTACGCCAGGGCAAGTGGCATTGGGCTCATCAACCAGAGACGTACGCAAGGGACAACTTCTCTAAGGCTCGGGCTCATATTGAGAACGACGCTCCGTTCGAGAACACGAACTTGCCCCCTGGCCACAAGTTCAAGGAGTGGTCACTTGAAGACGAAATGGCCAAGGAGCAGGCTGGTATCTTTTCAGCCGACTTGAAGACCAACGGAGACTGGGGCTTGGTTTAGTAGATTCAAGCTTTGCGGAGCTCGCGCTATAGAGTTGAAATTATGTTTCGTTAAATAAAGCTGTCTAGTGGTGTTTGTTTTCTATATGCTTGCGTGATAAAGGCAGAGAAAATAGTTTATAATATTCCTCTTTAATATTTTTGCTAAGCAATTATCGTAAAAGAGAAATCTTACTTAGCTACTTAAGTTAAAGGTTTATTAAAATATTACTTTAAAACTATATAGTTTTCAATATTTATTAAAATTATAATATTCTTTAGCCGTTATTAATAATAAACAGTTTATGCTTTGATAAACTCTTTTGATTATTTATATAAATTATAAAAGTAAATTTATTTTATTTAGCTTATCAAATTAAAATATATAGTATAGTATTAAAAGTTTATAATAAAAGTCTAAATCAAAAAGTTTAATTAAGATTAATTTATAAATAAGCCTTTAACTTTTAAATAATCTTTCTTATATTATTTTTTATTATTAATAAAAAACAATTTTATTTAAATTAAATAATAAGCCTTTATTATTTTTTATTAATATTTTTAAAAAAATATACCCTATTTAAGAGTTAATACTTTAAAATTAATAATCAAAAGCTATATAAATACGAATATTAATAAATAATAAGTTTTAAATATTATTAAATTATTAATAACTTGAAAAAAATCAATTTTATAAAACTAAAACTATAACTCATTAATATACTATAAAATAATTTAAAAGTCTTCTTTTAAAAATAAATTTTATTAAAGTATAATTATTTAACTTATATGAAATTAAATTTGAGTTAAAAAATAAGTATTATTGTAAGTCTTTACTATGGATTTAATAAGGGTTAATAAATAAAAGAATTATAAAATTTAAAAATTTATGATCAAAGTCTCTTATATAATAATATTTTATTTAAATTAACATTTAAATTTAATCCAAATTAAAAAGCTTTATAATCTACTAAAACTTTAGTTCATAATAAATAAGTTTTTTAAATATTAAGTAAATATTAATTTAGATAAAAAATTTCAGTTTAGTAGGTTCATTTGAGTTTGATATTTAAACTTCCGAATTTAATCTATAATAACGCCTATATGGACGGCGATATTTAGGGTTATAACCTAAGCATTACGAAATAAAAAGTGTTTTCTACTGAGCCATAAGGAATGAGTCTGATTTCCGTTCCTTGCAAGCATATCTTTTGTTACTGTTGTTCTATTCAACGCCAGCATGTCCTCTTGTACGGGAAACGGTGTGCGCGTCATTACCTAGCTAGCTATCCTACTAATCTAATTACAATACCATCTACGTCTTTGAGGGCATACCATATCTTGCTTGCACTCTCCCTTGATCCAGATACTCCGTGACCGCATTGTTCGCCTGGACTGGGTCATCCACATGCAGTAGCACGTGGTGGTCTGGCCTCACAATGATCCCTTTCCCTCTCTTGATTTCTGGGACCACCGTAAACCAAGTTTCGGGCAGACCAAGGCTTGCCACATCGATGGCCCAGTCGCAGGATGCGAACGCGGAATTGGCATAGTGCAGCACGGTGAATCTATCGTAGGGCACGAGGTCCAAGAGTGACAGCCCATTATTAATAGTCCCATGTGGCAGCCTTGCCCCAGGACACGCTCGTGGCACGTATGATTTGGGGTTATCAAGAAGAGCCCGCGTGCAGGATGCGTCGTCATATATGAAACCAAGCTGGAGGCCCAGCGAGTCAAAGTGCTTGCTCGCCTCCGTGACTGCTCCCGCTGCTGCAGCGGAAATGGCGGGCCGTTGGAGGAATGTATCCATGGCGAGATCCGGCGCTTGCGCCCTTGCTTCCTGATATTGAACAGCGAGGCCAACCAGTGTCATACTGACGGGGTAGAAAGCCGCCTCACTGGCCTTGGAGTACTCGATATTTGCTAGTGCAACGGGTTTACGCTCACGGGTGAAACTAGTGAGAAGGTGCGAGGTGCCTTTTCCCTGGATGATAGCAGCCAGCTTCCACACCAGGTTATGGGCATCGGCGATGCCCGTGTTAAGACCCAAACCACCATGAGGCGGCAAGCTGTGGGCTGCATCTCCTACAAGAAACAGTCGGTGCTTCGCGTCGCTATACGAGGATGCCACGCGAGGGGCTGTCTCCCAGGTGGTACGAAGAACCTCTGAATACTGTAGACCCGGGAGGCAGGCCTCGATAGATGGTGGCTTGGGTTGTCCGCCAGCTGAGGCGGGGTCCATGACAGGCGTCATGTGAACGAAGGAGGCGTCGAGATTCTGTGCGATGAACTCGCTGGGATGATCAGGGTGGAAGCAAAAGTAGAGCATAGCCTCGCGACCCGGCGGAAGCGCGGAGCGCAGACTGCCTTTGCAGACGATCGACTGGTAGACATGGCCTGTTCCCATGGACTCGAACTCGATACCGGCCATCTTGTTCCGCACGGTCGAGTGGACGCCGTCAGCGCCAATAACAAAATCGGCCCGAATGCTCTGTCTGTCTGCCGCGTGGCCTTGCTCCGTTACACTGCACGAGATGACGCAGCCAGCTTCCTCAGTCTCCGCGACATCGACTGCATCGACCTGCCAACCCCTCCTGACTTGAACGAGACCTGTTTTGGCTACCGCCTTCTCGAGCAGGCTCTCGAGCTCTGGCTGCGACCAGTTTACCAAGGGCTCGGGCGTCAGGCTGCTCATACTGTCGTCCTGGCGTTCGTACGGGAAGCAACCAATCTCGGTGTCGGCCAGGCCATAGACAAGACGCACCTGTCCGGCATCTTTAATCATGGCTGCATGCTTCCGGATATAGGCAACATCCAAATCGGCCTGGCGGAAGATCTCGAGCGTCGTCGGGTTGAGGGTGTGAGCTTTAGGGTGCTTCGATACGCTGTATCGCCTCTCCAAGACGACGCACTCGATCTTCTGACTGGCAAGTAGGTAGGCCGTGAACAAGCCCACCGGTCCTGCGCCTACAATAACGACACGCGTATTTTCCATTTTCTCCGTGAATGTTGATCTCACAGTACGTTAATTGATCGGTGTTGGATTCGCCGGTAGTTCGCGATAACTATTCACCAGTGTTGAAATGTGTACAAAGTGTGGAAATCTACATGCGTGTCCAGCGGCAAGATAAACTGGGATATATATTCCTCGAAGTGGCTAAGCGGCTGACCTCACCTTCCCAGGTGTAGCTGGCAGGCTCATGCTTTCCTGTCTCCTGCTGCCTCCGCTTACCTGATTGTCATTCGGTCGGAATCCTGCCAGGATTCTCGCGACAGATTTCCCCTTTGTGATTACACAGGTCGGTCTGCACGGACCAAAGCTTAACTTAACTCCTCGCCAGCGCTTGGCGGCCGAGAGGCAGGTCAAGGTACATTCCTTGTCGAATACGAACCTGACGTACGTCATTATCTTGATCCTGAATTTACAAGCAGTAAGTGTTGTTGCTGGATGTCTTGGAGTGACATGAATTGTGTGAGGGAACTGACGTCAAAATAGATCGCCAACTGTTACCAATGTAGGTTTAGCGTAGTAAACTTTACGCTGTGACCTTAGAGGTCTACTTTTAGGTTTCTCTAGAGCATACAGTAGCTCGACCAATTGATCAGTGCTCTATGAGGAAGGTTCCTCGTCGACAGATTCCCAGTGTCTTTTTCTGCCCAATGCCGCCCCATACCCCTCATATCCCTTGACACTTAGACTCTCGGAAAATTGGAAGAAAGTTTGTTATGCGTTGACACCACTCGTAAAGATTTATGCGGATTGAACTCTGTTTTCTTTTGTTCTTTTGGGTGCTGGGGCACTCTTTTGACAGGCGGGCCGGAAATTCTATTCGGATGGTCGCATCCATTACCTCCAGCTGTCTACACACTCTGCCAATACCTAAACGTCAGCGAACTACTTTCTTGCTGTTTGAAGTTTCAGGGTTGGTTTCATCTCACACCGATGCTGGGCAATAGTGAGCGGCCTTTGACGCAAATTTTCCTCCCCTACCTTTACAGTTTGCTATTATTTAGATTCTATCTCAACAGTCACTGAGGCATGCTCAAGCTCTCGATTGGAAGTATTCAATGTTGGGTACTAGCGTATGGTTACACATCTTGAATATATATCTTGAACAAGACGCGGTAATGAGAGTGAATCTTGACGCTAATTCTTTGTCTTTCAGAATAATTATTGAAGGTCAACATTGTATCTCGCCTAACGTTTCGTTTTTATTTTTCCAGATCAAGCAGTCCGGAGGGCTGTAGTTAAACTAAGTGAACTATTTTCCACACGGGTATCAGCAGCTGAACACACCTGCATCTTGGTCACCGGCCATGGCTACCAAATTCCCTGCAGAAAATATGGCAGAGAACGGGCGGCCAGTATTACGATCTTCGCGTCGGGCTCGCTCTCGCTCCTCCCTCGTGAGCTATCCGGGTATTCCCAGCGGCGACCGGGCCCAATCTGTGCACATTTCCGCAGATGAATACAAGACCATTACAGATCTCGTTGAGTTGGCCAAGAAATTTCTCGAGAAGCAACAAAGCGACGACATCTCGACCTCGTCGACCGAAAGTAGCTCTTTTGACGTCTCCAAGCCTCCAAAGGAAGGCGGGCCCCTCGACCCCTTTAGCACCAACTTCGACGCCCGGGAATGGGCCAAGTCCTTTTATCGCCTCCGCTCTGAGAGCTGCCAGGTGCGCAAGGCGGGTGTGGCCTTTCGCAATCTGAGCATTTTGGGCTACGGGTCCGACACGGCGTTCCAGAAAACGGTGGGCAATGCGTGGTGGCTCAAGGCCGTCGCGGCTGTGCGTGGGTTGTTACGTATGAAGCGTCAACAGGTGCGCATCCTGCATGATCTCGAGGGGGTGGTTAACGACGGCGAGATGCTGTGTGTACTGGGTCCGCCGGGCAGTGGATGTTCGACATTCCTGCGGACGATCGCTGGAGACACGCAAGGCACGCAGATGGGGGAGAATGCCTACCTTAACTATCGCGGCGTGAGTGCCGATGAGATGAAGCGCTATTTCAAGGGCGACGCCATCTACACTGCCGAGGAGGACGTTCATTTTCCGACCCTCTCGGTAGCGGACACGCTCTTCTTTGCCGCACAAGCGAGGGCGCCTAAGACCCGTCCCGGGGGGCTCACGACGGACGAGTACGCACGGTGGGTGCGCGACGTGACCATGGCCATGTTGGGGATTCAGCACACGATGCAGACACCCGTCGGCGGCACGGACGGCGACACGGTGCGTGGGGTGTCGGGCGGCGAGCGCAAGCGCGTAAGCATTGCCGAGGCGGCGCTGAGCTTTGCACCGATCCAGTGCTGGGACAATAGCACGCGAGGGCTCGACAGTGCCGCGACTGTCGATCTCTGCAAGACCCTACGAGTCCAGAGTGACATCATGGGCATGGTGAGCGCGGTGGCCATCTATCAGACCCCGCAGAAGGCCTACGAGATGTTTGACAAGGTCCTGGTTCTCTATGAGGGACGACAGATTTACTTTGGCAAGACGACGAAAGCCAAAGCCTATTTCCAGCGGTTGGGCTTCGTCTGTCCAGGGAACCAAACGACGCCGGATTTTCTGACGTCCATGACCAGCCCAGCCGAACGTCAGGGTATCGTCAAGCCGGGCTACGAGGCAAAAGTCCCGCGCACCTCTGATGAGTTTGCCGAGGCGTGGCGAACAAGCAGCCTCCGGCACCAGCTCAGTCAGGAAGTGGATGCCTATGATGCATCCTTTGGCTTGAACAGTTCGCGCACCCACTATGCCGACTTCCTGGCGAGCAAGAAAAGCGACCAGTCATTGCTGCAGCGATGGAAGTCACCCTATACCATCTCGTATCCACGGCAAGTTTTACTGTGTCTGTGGCGCGCCCTCGCGCTGCTCAAGGCTGCGCCGCAGATGATGGTGTCGATGTTCATCATCAACTTGTTCCAAGCGCTCATCGTGGCCAGCGTCTTCTTCCGGCTGTCCGACACGGCCGAGTCCATGAAGGCGCGCAGCACGCTCCTTTTTACGGCTGCACTGGTTAATGCCTTTGGGTGCGTGCTCGAGGTGTCGGCGTTGTACGCCAAGCGCGCCATCGTCGAGAAGCATGTACGATATGCCCTGTATCACGCCTCGGCCGAGGCCATTGCAGACCTGGTCATGAGCTTGCCTTACAAGCTGCTCAACGCCATTATGGTCAACACCATATTCTACTGGATGTGTAACATGCGCACGGAAGCCGGAGCCTTTTTATTCTTTGTGCTGGCCCAGTTCGCCATGACGCTATCTGTGAGCTTGCTTTTCAGGCTCCTTGCTTCTGTGACCAAGAGCCACGCGGAGGCCATGGCACCGTCGACCATAGTTCTGCTTGCGCTGGCGCTATACACTGGTTTCGCGGTCCCGCCGATGTATTACAAGCCGTATGCTAGGTGGATTGCCACGCTCAGCCCCGTGGCGTATGGATTCGAGGCCCTCATGATCAACGAGTTCGGTAACGGGCGCAACTTTCCATGTACGGCCTTTGTACCATCTGGACCGACCTATGACGATGCGGGTATGACAGCCCAGACGCACGTGTGTGCCGCCCAAGGGGGTGTCGCGGGCGCCACATTGATTGACGGGAGCGCGTACATCACCGGTGCGTTTGGGTATCGGGACAGTCATCGTTGGCGGAATGTCGGAATCATTTTTGCGTTCGCGGCGGCCTACTTCGTGCTGCATCTCGTTGCCACAGAATTGGTAATAAGCAAGAAGAGCAAACACGAGGTGCTTGTTTTCCCAAGGGGAAAGGTTTCGATGAGGCGGGCAAGAGACGTGGAGGACCACACCACCAAGGGATGGACAGAGGCACCGAACACGACCACGAGCACGCCCACGGCTTCCATATCCGGCATGCCTGTTGTGCCCGTCTCTACGAAAGGGGGCCATGGGGAAAATGAGATTGCGGGCATGTATCCGTACACTCATGGTGGTTCTCCGACGACAATGAGGACTAGCAAGGTGTACTATAGGGCTTCTGCTAGCAGAAGCAGGATTCCTACGGGCAAGACCCGGAACTCGCCAGCGCAGGAGCGAGACAGGTTTGAGAACCGTAGCGGCGGCAATGATGATAACGACGAGTGGGGCATCGACCGCCAGACGGCCATCTTCCACTGGCGCAATGTCTGTTACGATGTCAAGGCCAAGAAGAATGAGACGAAGCGCATTTTGGATTGTGTGGATGGATGGTGTGAGCCGGGAACGCTCACTGCGCTCATGGGCGTATCGGGCGCCGGCAAGACCACTCTCCTCGACGCCCTCGCCTCGCGCCTGTCCACCGGCGTGGTGACGGGCGAGATGCTGGTCGACGGCGCCCCGCGCGACGCATCCTTCCAGCAAAAGACGGGCTACGTCAAGCAGCAAGACCAGCACCTCCTCACGTCGACGGTACGTGAGGCCCTCACTTTCAGCGCCGTCCTCCGCCAGCCGGCTCGGTTTTCCCATAAGGAAAAGGTTGCGTATGTCGACAAGATCATTGACATTCTGGGCATGGAAGAGTACGCAGATGCCGTCGTTGGCGTGCCCGGAGAGGGTCTGAATGTTGAACAGCGAAAAAAACTGACCATTGGTGTTGAGCTGGCCGCCCGTCCAGCACTTCTTCTATTTTTGGATGAGCCCACCTCGGGTTTAGATTCGCAGACGAGCTTGTCGATTTGCACTTTGCTCGAGACACTGAGGGAGAGTGGGCAGGCTATCTTGTGCACGATTCATCAGCCGTCAGCAATTGTGAGGTTTTTCCCTCTCCCGCTTAGGCGCTTCTCCTTGTTCCCTCTGCTATCAAAAGTACACTGCTAATATGATATGGGATCGAACACCAGCTGTTTGAGCGGTTCGACAGGCTCCTTCTCCTTGCCCACGGCGGACGGACTGTCTACTTTGGCCAGATTGGACGCAACGCCAACGTTCTGGTCAACTATTTCATCCGCCATGGCGGGCCACGTCCTCACAAGGGGCAGAACCCCGCCGAGTACATTCTCGACCAAGTCCGCGCCAGCGGGAATGGGAAAAACGCCATAGACTGGCCCGACACATGGCGGCAGAGCACCGAGTTTGAAGAGGTCAAGGCCTACCTGGCCCAGCTGAAAGGAAGAGAGCATGCCGCGAGGTCGCAGCGCACGAAACAACAGCAGCAGGACGATCCCCCCTTCGCTGCTCCCTTGGCCATCCAGCTCTCCGAGGTGACCAGGCGTTTGGCCCGACATAATTGGCGCTCCCCGAGCTATATCTATGCAAAGATACTGTTGACATTTGGCGCAGCCCTCTTCATCGGCCTCTCGCTGCTCAACCTGCCCAACACGCAGGTGGGCATCACGATTCAGACCATCGCTATCTTCATGTTCCTCACGACGCACCTTAATCTGGTACAACAGATTGTACCCGTCTTCGTGGCGCAGCGCACGCTCTATGAGGGTCGTGAGCAGCCCTCACGCACGTACTCGTGGGCCGCATTTATGGGGGGGCAGATAGCCGTCGAGATGGCCTACAACGCGGTCATGGCTGCGCCAGCGTTCCTGGCATGGTACTATCTCGTCGGGCTGAACCGCAACGCGGCAGAGACCAACGACGTAGCCCCGCGTGGCGGGCTAGCTTTTTTATTCATGCTCGTCTTCTTCCTGCAGGCCAGCACCTTTGCGCACATGATCGGGGCGTGGTTCGACCTCGCCGACCAGGCCGCCGGCATCGGCACTCTTATATTTCTCGTAATGTTCATCTTCAACGGCATTCTCGCGACGCCGCCTCGCTTCTGGGTTTGGGTGTATCGCGTTAATCCGTTCACTTACCTCGCCGAGGGGCTATTGGTCACAGGGCTCGCGAATGCGGGCATACACTGCGAGAAGAACGAGTTTCTGCGCATGAATCCGCCACCCGGGCAGACTTGCGGCCAGTACTTGCAGACATACATCGCCCAGGCGGGCGGATATCTTGCTGACCCGGCCGCCGCCGGAAATTGCAGTTTCTGTCCGACGAGCAACACAAATGAGGTGTTGTCTGGGGTGCATGTTGAGTTCCGCAATCGCTGGCGCGACTTGGGCATCTTGTTTGCGTTCGTTTTTTTCAACGCCATAGCTGCCTTTGCTTTATACTGGATCCGTGTGCCCAAGCCCAAGAAAGAGAAAGAGGTCAAAAAATCATCAACATCACGCCAAGATGGCAGCAATACAAAACCTCCTGCAGAGACTCGGGATAATCTCACATGGAAAGAAGCGCGAGGCGGTGCTGAAAATGGTTCGCCAAAGCTTCCGTGGGACAAGGCTGAGAAACGGGCGAGCAAATCCTTCCAGGCCACCCATGCCAGGAAGGTATTGGGAACGCTTCGGTCGTCCATCAGCGGCAGTATACAGGGGCTCGGGGGCAGTGGCAAGAGGTATTGGGACGATAATTTGGATGATACTGACGATACTCAGGCACTTGATCATGAAGTAGAAGGACATGAGGAGGGACGGAAAGAGGAGGATTTGAGTGAGGGTGAAGAGTGGGATCAGGACGTCCCTATAGGCTATTTCTCGATGCAAAAAATGCCGGCGACTCCTCAATATTGGATTTGATAATAGATGAATCATGTGGTTGATTAAAAATCATGGAGAACTAGATTTCCTTGTCATCCTGAAGAGCACATCTGAACTAATACGCGTGGTTCAAGCAAGGTATATCTACTACAATCCATTGTAGCTACCAACCAGTCTCGCCCTTGTTTCCCATCCCGGCATAATCAGTCAAGGCATTGAGACTTCAAAAAAAATTTACAATGGAAAAAGAAATATTTTCCTTTCTGGGGGTGCAGTCATGAGACTGTATTTGTGTGCGCCTAGCTATAAGGTTCTGGTATAATGTGAGATTTTTTCCGCACCTTGGGGATGATTGTGGGGCTTTATCCGTGCCTCTAGGAGCGTCACTGTGGGAAACTAGGCGTTGGATCTTTGGACATGCGACTGATTTTTTCCGAGACAAAATAGAAAGAAATTATATTCAACAAGTTTGGCAGCTCTCGGCTGGGTACTACCGATCGCTGGTCGTGGCCATCTACACATCCTCCTTCAACCGACACTCAATGACATTCCCCAGACCACGGCAAATCCACACCTTCGTAATCTTTAAGCCAGCCGCCCCAACAACATTACTCAAGTCATCGAAAGTTCTCTGACGACCGTTGGCGCTGACGGCCAGAACGAATCCCGAGATGAGCCCCATGGCCTGAAACTCGCCATAATTCTTCAGCAACGGGGATGGCGCATCGGGTAGCAGGGTGTCGCCGCACGTCGGGTGCATCATGTACTCGCCGATGAGCAAGCGTGACTTTCCGGGCGCCATGGCGTTCTTGATGTGCGTGAATATCGTGGTCAAGTCGTCGTTCTGCCAGTCCACAATGACAGACCGGAACCAGTACACATCGGCGCCCTTGACGGGATTCTCATCAAAAAAGTTGTGCGCGGTGAGCTTGACCGCGCCCGTGGCTAACGCCTGCGGGTCCGTCTTTTGCCAGTAGGACGTGGCGTGCTCGATCATGCCGGGCAGGTCTTGAACGATGCCGACAAAGTCGTTCTGGAGGTCGGGGAAGTTGGTCCGCAAGGCCTGAATCGAGCTGCCGATTCCGCCGCCGACGTCGACGATCACGGCGCCATTTCGAAGGGTTAATTCCCAAGGGTACCCGCGCACGTCGGTCAGCCCGTGCAGGTACTCGCTCGTCGAGGCGAGCCAGAGATTGAAGCAGTCACGCCACTCGGTGTGCGCGTTCAGGTATTCTATCAGGCCCATGCCGTTGCCGACGCTCTTGGAGAAGGCTGAGTCTCGTGGTGCGTAGCTAGCACAGAGAACCGGGTCCTTAAGGAGGCTCGGAAGCACGTCGGCCGCGGGGAAGACGAAGGAGGCGTAGCGCACCGAGTTGGCGAGGCACTCGTCGGTCGCGAGGGCGGTCGACGCCTCATCGTTGGCGAAGACGTCGAGGGTCGTCTCGGTGAAGACGTGGTGCGCGCACAGGGTCCGCATCACGAGCCCCAGCTTGCCCGTGTCGACAACGCCCGTCTTGGAGGCGAGGGCTTCGAGGCGCATGGGACCATTGGTCTCCAGCAGCTGGGGTATCTCCCACTCGACGGCCATGTGCAGCGCGCGAGACACGTGGTAGCTGTGAGCCAGGTGGCCGAGGCGCCACTGGGGCGTCAACACGGCCGCCGTGATCGAGGCCGTGGCGGCGATGATGCGCTTGCGGGCCTCCTCTGCCTTGTGATTTCTCGGGATGCGAATATCTTGATGGTCTGATGTGGCTTTGTTGCGTGCTTTGGACTCGGTAGACGAAGACGAGGAGAGTTCGGCGATGAGGTCGTTGGTTGAGGTGGTTAGTACGTCCAGAAGGGAGCGGAGGTGGGTGATTTGTTGTTCTGCGGTAGCCATGTTGATTGACGATTACGATTTTCTTTTCCCTCTTACTTTCCACGGGTGCAATTGTTCTGTGTATCAACCTTTTTGTTTTCGCCTGCTTCACTGCCTTTTCAGAGGTCGAGGTAATTGCAAGTAGCTTTGCAAGTTAAGATGTGACTTGAAGTTTCAATTGTGACAACTGTGATTAATGTTAGAGAGGCGGACGTTTTTTGGCGTTTTATATTCGGAATTGCTTGTATTCAGATCTAATGTAGTAATTAGAAATAGTATTTATGTTCTCTGCAAGGCATATGAGCGGGAGAGCTAGGTCCGAAACTCAGTTCCGAGCGATTGAGTTGCAGGTGGCTTTGAAGTTAAGGTATATCAAAGATTTTGTGACATTAGAGATGACGCAATTCTTAGTCTTTCGTATGTGTGGTCGGAGTGACTGCAGCAGAGGAGCTAGTGGTGCTCATGTATTGCACGATTGGGAAGTCTACTCTATGACATAGCATTCTCACAAATTCAGGAATAGATGTGCCCTAATTATGCCCATGATACTGTGGCATCGTCGGCATTGTCGTGCTTTGGTAGATTCAGAGAAGAATACAGCATGTTGCTCCTGCGCTCGTTGACAGAGCCTCGCAAATACACCATACTTCGGTCGGGCCAAGGCGGTAAGAACCAGATACCGGCGGCGGAAGGGACGATTACCACAAGTTCAAAAGACATGCTTCGGTGAGTTCCCCGCCATTCCGACGAAGCGTTCTATTAAGGTTAAGGTCCGTGAGACCTTCGGCTTTACAAACCGCTCACCAAAACTTGATTATTCCACCAGTTTGCCGAGATGGTCCCAACGAAACCCTAAATTCCGCATGAAACTTGTTTTTATACCTCGAGCCCAGCTCTGTCTTCGTGTGCGTATTCGCTCTTCATGAATCACTTTGCTTCTGAACATCGTCATTTTACCTATGCCGACCCAGTGATAGTTCAAAAGAGGCAACTCGGTGCGAACTTCGGCATTGAACACATACGCCGCCAAAAGCAGTGGCCTGAATAAACTCCAAATAGGGACCTCGGGTCAGGACTTCGGATCATGCTAGATCCCCAAAGATAAGAAGTCGTCATCAAAGCGGAGACAGACAATTCGAGTACGAGTATCAGCCAGAAAGGCAGCTAGGATGCCAAAGTGGACAGTCAGAATACCATTACGGACACCAATATACTCAACATGGAAAATCACCACTCGACCACAGTTCCACAGGCCAACGGCACCACCAAGAGAAACATCTACAACGAAGTCGACGATTCCACGTCTTCCAAAGGAGGCCCTCTCGTCTCCTCATGGCTTCCCGCCCTCCAGAACACCATCTCCTCGCTCCTAAACTGGACGGGCTCCTACCCGGCCCACATTCAGGACTCCCATCTCACCTTTGTGCGTGAGGCCGTGGTCCCCCGCCTCAAGCAACCACCTACCACGTCTGATAGGCTGCACTACATTCTGACGCACAACCAATCGCCGTACGAAGCAAGCGTCGCCTTTGCATCTCACAAAATGGCCAAAGTGCGGTTTACGGTGCAGCCGCTGGTGGATCCTAGCCCTGCGGGAGACGATCCCCTGGGACAGAAGGGACTGCGCGAGAAGCTAGAGGGCCTGGCGTCTACTTGCGGTGCAGACCGTGTCTGGATGGATGCCTTTGTCGATTCTGTCTTCCTTACTGCCGAAGAGGAGGCGGGCTTGGTCGAAAGGGAGATCAACGGTGGCAGTGAAGCTACTGCTACTGATGCGTTGCCGCGGCAGATTTGCTATGCTGGGTTCGATCTCGAGCCCGACGAGGCCGAGAATGGGGAAGCGGCCATCGGCATGAAGGTGTATTTGTTCCCGCAACTCCAAGCTCTTGCAACGGGCCGGAAACTTGTGGATATCACCGAGTCCGTTGTGACACGACTTGCCGAGGGCGATAAGGAGATGTTGGCCGGGTGGGAACTGCTCAGATCGTTTCTGGTCTCCCACGGCGAGGACAACATCAACATATACTTCCTCGCCATCGACTGCCTTGCGCCCTACATGGAGCCTCGCTTCAAGGTATACGTTCACACCCATGCCAACTCGCTCGCCTCGGCCCGCCACGTCTTCACCATGGGCGGCCGCCTTCCGCCTTCCTCCGCGGACTTTTTACCACAAGTCTGGCCCCTACTCATGGACATGGAAGACGTTCCCCAGGACGACATGGACCTCCTAGAAAAGCCGCTAAACGAGCCGGACAGTAAGTACTGCGGGCTTTGCTTCGCTTTCGAGTTGAGTCCGGGCAAGTCAGTCCCGCAAGTCAAGATTTACGTGCCCATATGGCAGTACTCGCGGGACGAGGCCGGGCTCGTGGAGCGCTACGAGCGCTTACTCCGTACGCAAGGGATGATTATTGGGGATAGCGACTTTGGAGCTGCTGTTCAAGACGCCTTGTGAGTACTATTCTTGCTGCCGGTTTTTATCTAGGCGCTTGCATTCTCGTTAATGCTAACTTGTAAATCTTTTTCAATCCACAAAGCGAGAACGAGAGAGAGACAGGCCTACATACCATGGTATCGGTTTCCTCTTCTGCGAAGGGTGTAGGGCTTAGCACATACTTTGGGCCAAGGTTTTGGGAGAGAGCTTTCATTGGTCGACTTCATAGGAATCAAGGCAATCGTTACCTTACAGTCGTGAAATAAATGCTTTGAGGAGATCTGTTGATTTGGCTCTCTAAAGCTGTGAAGCTGGAAAACAATGAAAATGTATTTCAACATATACGCCCCAGTTTGTTATGGGATCATCACTTACACGAGGCTGCGCAGAAGGTTGAGCTATTCCGAGGGATCTGGGCTGTTTCGTTGGAAAAGTTGAATGAAGGACATTCCATGTTTGATAAACATGGTGCGACGACAAGATCAGAGATATTACAGAGGAAAGTATGACTGACAACGTCATGAACTACTTGAAGATATCGTGAGCCTCCAAATGGGTGTGACTAAGACGCACCCACTTATGTGAGGTCGATCGGCTGAATCGCTAACCCTAAATCATAGCGGGCGTCATTCACAACACGTCATATTTTCATTAATAGTGATTGGATTGATTTACTTATTAAACAGAAGACATTGAAAATATGAAACCGTTAGCAAAACTTTCTTTACATTTTACATTTTGAGTACAGTTTGAGTTTCACGGAGCCTGCATAACTTGGCGAGGTACCAACTTCACCCACAGCGGGTGCTTGTCCCAGATCCCGTAACTGTTCTGGTCCAACCAGTCAAAGCTAGGGTCAGCCAATTCAAGGTCAAAATTGTACAACAGACTGGCCATGATGAGCCTCATCTCGGGGTACGCAAGACTGCGTGAAAGTTGGCCAATAATTAGCACCTTTAACACAGAGGTAGAGACACATCACTCAAGAGAGGAGAGAGAAAACAAATAACTCACTTCTTGCCAATACAGTCTCTCGGCCCCGCCGAAAATACCTTGACGCACTCCCTCCGATCCCCAGCAAACTTGGCGGGCCGGTCGTTGTCGTCCAACCACCGCTCCGGCACGAATTCCTCGGGATTGACGAAGTTGTCCGGATGATGTGCAATCGCGTACAGAGAGATATCGACACGCGTGCCCTCTGGCACGTAGCGCCCGCAGACTACACGACCCCCCCGGGGTACCATGCGCGGCATGGGCGTCGGCGCGGGCGGATACAGGCGCATGGCCTCCTCGATACACGCGTTGAGGTATGGTAGCTTGCGTAGGCCAGTGAAGGTCATGTCCTCTT
Organism: Colletotrichum orchidophilum; assembly: GCF_001831195.1. Classification (NCBI taxonomy): domain Eukaryota; kingdom Fungi; phylum Ascomycota; class Sordariomycetes; order Glomerellales; family Glomerellaceae; genus Colletotrichum; species Colletotrichum orchidophilum. The sequence continues at coordinate 38,578 of NW_019173157.1, read as the reverse complement.
GAGGGTCTTTGATGGCAGCGTCGAGCTCGGCGCGTAGCGTGGCCATCTTGGCCGGGTGCGTGAGCAGTAGGTAGCTCAGGGCCGACGTGGCGGCCGTGGTGGTCTCGGTGCCGCCGATCATGAACGTCGCGGCGTTGGAATACATCTCGGCGCGGGTGATGCCGGGCCGCTTCTCGTCACCACTATTCTGCATGATCATCGACCAGACGTCGCTGCCCGAGTGGTCACCGCGGTCCAGGCGCTTGTCGACGCGGTCCATGGAAAAGCGGTTGTGCCGGGCGCGGCGCTCAACATTGTCGCCCCAGATGTATTTGAGGAGCAGCGGCCCCAGGGGCGGGTGCCAGCCCATCATGGCCATGCCGAGCGTAACCGTCTTGATGGTCGAGTACGTGTCGCGTACCCACTGCCGCGCCGCTTGGTCGCTCTCGAGCATGCCGAGCGGCTCGCCGTACATGAGATCGCCCATGATGTCAAAAGCTAGGTAGCTCAGCCAGGTCACGAGGTCGACGCGGCCATGAGAAGAAGCAGGCTCCCCATCCTCTTCAGCCAGCTTGCACATCAAGTTGCGGACATGACTCTGCACCAGACTCTCCTGCTTGAGCACGGCACGGTCAGAAAAGGCATGTGAGAAGATACGGCGCTGCCGCTGATGGTTGGCGTCGTCGGCGCGCACGATACCATTCTCGGGCGCTGCCATGTCCGGCCCCAGCCCGACAAAGTCCTTGGGTATGTCGCCCCCGCCGCCGGCCTTGGCATAGATGTCGTGCCAGGCATCGGGATGGCTGTAGCTCAGCTCGTTGGGGCCGATGCGTACAATGTGTCCGTACTTTTTATGAAGGAGCAGCGGCCAGCTGTGGTTGGTACCATGGGCGCGGTGCCAGAGCGATGTGATGGTGGTGATGCGTGCGAGCAGCGGCCCTGGGTATCCTGATAGAGGATGGAGGGTCAGGTAATAGATGGTCCGTAGCACAAAAATTCCGAGGATGGCTGAGCCGAAGCTCCATAGGAGCAGCTGGAAGTCCCACAGGTTTGCTACGTGAATGTAGGAAGGTATGTCCAGAATCATGATGACCTTGTTGGTGGGCCCTGGACCAAACTACTTTGCTAGTTGTGTTCTCGCTTATTGACTTTTCTTCGTTCCGGTTTCTTCAAGTGGTAGTTATTCTCCGCACAACAAGACGGATACGAGGAATGAGAAGACACTGTCGTCACTGTCCCGGCTTCTCCACATGACAAATATGACAAGTTTACCTAATAAGGCTTACTTACGCGGTGACTCTAACAATGCAAAAGCGAGCATCCCAGAACAGGATTTCCCGAAACTCGTATTATTCGATAAGCTCCGATCTTGAAAGTGACGTGGTTCGCATAGTCCGAAAGATCCGAAAGATCATTTTGACGTAGCCGGCGCCGGCCGTACGGCAATGCGGTAGAACCTCCTGGCATTCTTCCGAACTTGATCAGAGGCTCTAGAGCTTTCTCGCAAGATTTCCTACAGTGTGAGACCCAATCCGGAGATTATAAAAAAAGTATGATTTCCTAAACCTAGCGGCTAAACCTAAACACGTACAGTCCCCAATTTGGATAAAAGACTCGATCGGATGACATACATTGTGTAGAACCATACGTGCTCAAGCCTGGGCCAATGCACGACACATACTCGCAATCGTCTCGCTCGCCATTTTGGTTGCAGGTGGACTTTCGGACGGCGGTTGGCCCATTGGGCACTGCCGAGCCTGCTTGTCTGCGTGGGCTGAACGACCACTACGTAATGTATTTATGCCAGTCCGTCGTAGGTATCATCCGATACAAAACACCTCCCAATTAGAACAAAAGTGTAATGATGTCTTCGAGGCTATTTTCGAGTTGAGACCATTGGTGCTACAAACTTCCAAGCGCTGTCGGTAATGTACCTGTTACGCAGCAAGATTGACAAAAAATGCCTCTCTCCATGTGCCCGCATTGAATGTATATATATCTGTCTGTGTAAACTTACCTGTTCATAAGATTCATGAAGAACCGACTGAACCAAGCACTCGGGTATTTGATCTTTGAGAATAATTAAGGCAACGTGTCTTGCTATCTTTGGCGAGCTGGAAACGTTGATACCGCCTCCCCATTCGTCTTGTTGCGACGACTGTAAATCCCACTTTGTCTATTAGTTATAATTTCCACTTTATTTGTTGATGCCCCCTTTCATTACCATGCCGGTCTTTCAAAACCCTCCAACACCACCTTCGCCCCTCACACCACCATTATCCTCTCCCTCGTGGGAGAAGGCGAAGCAAGATGTGGTCAAGTGCATGACATCTTCATCGCCGTCACTTTCAATTTCGCTCAGTGCCCAAAAACCATCTGGAAGCATAGGCCTCATCACGCCACCTGAGACTCCAGTGAGGAAACAAGATGCTGCAAGCACAACAATCGAAACGGTGATCGATTGCCCTATTTCCAGGGCGAGTTTTCTGCTTGCTCAAGCCTCTCTGGCAACGGAGCTGTTCGGAAGCTCATCAACGACCGAATTCAAGTTCCGGGACCCGGGGTCACTGCGAGCGGGGACGGGAACGCGAACACTCCGATTCGGCACGGGCCTTGATGGATGTTTCAATCGCACCAGGGGCTTCCTGGGAGGTCAGGAACCTCATCAGAATCACGACACCACCCGTAGTGATGCCCCGGCACTCTCAGGCCAACGCCTACCAGCGTCCCTGGAGGCATGGGAGGTGGTTCATGGAAGTCTGCCGCGGTTACTCCGAGCGCGACGAGTGCGTCAAGCCGTCGACGCCTTGGGCGAGCGCGCGGCAGGAGAGAGACACGCGTGGGATAACTTGGAACAGCGCCATCTAGCGCGAGCAGCGCTGGTGCTGAGCGCGCTGGCTCACGCGTACATGTTTGGCGAGGAGCAAGGCAAGGGCAAGGAGAACCCTAGACGGCCGCAGCTACCGCGCCATGTCCTCGATACGTGGGAGAGGGTTTGCACGAAGTTGGGCAGAACTTTGACTGGGCGGGTAAGTACGGATGGATATATACTCGAACCACATAATCTACGCAGGACATGAGCTGACGTTTGTTCTACGCTACGACAGGTGCCCGCCGACGACGTTCTCAACAACGCCGTGGGCAATGACACGTTCAGCCTGAACAGTACCTACTTTGGCCTTCCGGAGGAAAGGCTCTCCTCGGGACTCCAGGGCACGATGGAGGCCGTTTTTGCGCCCGCGCTCTCGGCCATGGCGCTCGCGCAGAGCGGCGTGCTGGCCGACCAGCCCGACCAGGTCGCGCATTGTCTGGAAAGTCTGGCGGCGCGCATCGTAAAGTGCGCCCACGTGTTGGAGGCCATAACGCCGCGCGACACGGCGCACTTTGACCCCGTCGTCTGGATCAAGACGTATCCCGCCATGGGCCGCGCGGTGACGTCGGGCGAGCTGGGAAACAGCGGTGTCGATGCACCGCTGTTCCATGCGCTGGACGCATTCATCGGCCGACAAGACGTCAAAGGCGACTTGAAGGGGATGCAGAGCGACCGACGGGCCACGCTGCCGGCCAACATTCTCGCCTTCCTGGATGCCCTTGGTGACGGGGCCGGGAGTGTCAGGGACTATGTCGCTGCTGCCCGTGCTCGGCAACAGCATCTGCCCACTGAAGAGCAGTCGCAATACCAGCATCTCTCGGCGGCGTGGGACGGGCTTTTACAAATGTACGTCTGGTTTCTCGAGCGGCACCGTGTCAAGGCCGTTGGTGTTACGGGCGTAACCCTCAACACGGGATTACACTCGACAAGTAGCGGCGTCATGAGCGGCGACCAGAAAAAAGCAGCGGCACCAGGGAAACCAAAGATGAGCCCCGATGCCATGCTCAGCATGCAAATGAAGAAGGGTATGGCGTCACGGCTGGGTGGGCGGCCGCTATGGCAGGACGCGCAAGTGCAGTCGCAGAGAGTGTACCAGGACAGCGTGGTGGTGGCCGTAAAGTTGGATGCGAATTTGCCGCTTGAGCCGGGCGATCGAGTGCAAGTCTGGCCGCCGAGAAAGAGGAAGAAGCTCAACAGAACACTTTCGTACCAGCGACGGTCGCGGGCCTCCTCCCCCCCAGATGATCACGATGCGTCGCCAAGCAAGAATGACGATGATGCTGAGCCGAGATTCTACTCCGTCGCCAGTGCCACGCCAGAAGCGGCTGATGGGGTGACAGACTCAGGGGGGGGAGGAGGAGGAGGAGGAAGAGGAGGTATGACCATCACTCTGACTGTCGGCCAACACTCGCCTGAGGGACTGGTTTCCTCGTTCCTTAGCAGCGCCGCTCAAGGCACACATCTGCGTCTTCGTCCCTGGCCTGCTCCGCGTTTCCGCCAGCCACGCGACCTTGCCGTGCCGCTGGTTCTGGTTGGTCAGGGCAGCGGCGTTGGCCCCTTGGTCGGCTTTCTGCAAGAGCGGGCGGAATGGCTACAACGGCTCGATGATGACCAAGACGAGATTGGTGAGGTAGGCGATCTGCTGCTCGTGGTCGCTGCCAGAACACGCCGCCATGTCCCCTGTCCACTCGACAGCCTGGAGCAACTGACCAGGGCCTTGCCATTGGCCATAGTCTTGGCTCTCAGCCAGGACGCACACTTCATGATCCGCGATGGAACCTGGACTCAGCTCCCCCGGGGAGAAGGGCATGTCACCCGCCATTTGGTAGAGTACCGAGATTTTGTCCAGCGGCTGGTCAAAGAAAAGGGCGGCCACGTCTATGTCTGCGGCAGCTCCGACTTTGGGGATACAGTAATGAGCAATCTTGGGCTGGGCCGTCCGCAACACCAGCAGCAGCAAGAACGACAACAAGCAAAAGGTGCAAATGAAGAGTGCTACGATGACAACCGCACACAAATGCCCTCATCTCCAGCGTATTGGAACCAACTGCACGAAGATCTCTCTACCACTGTGCAAAGACCTTCCATCTCACGATATTCTCACTCTTCCTCTTCCTTGTCCCACTTGTCCTCACCCCCAGCAAGCCCCAAAACCCCCGTCATCGGTGCCTCCAACCTCGCAACCCACAACTCCATCACCTCGTGCTGGACCGCCATCGACGGAACAGTCTACGACATGACGCCTTTCCTAGCCACCCACCCGGGAGGACCGAAAACGCTCCTTGAGTCTGCAGGCACCATTGCCGACGCGCGCTTTGCCGAAACGCACGGTGGGCCGCACGCCCAGGAGATCAGGGCCTATCTCCAGCACTATGCCGTCGGGCGTCTGTCCACAGCTACCACAGACACTCGGACGCAGATGACCACGGCAAAACTTATCGATGTCCTCGTCAGGATGCAAAATGCGCTCACCAATAATAGCGCGTTTGACGCAAATCGTGGGTCGGTGCCAATGTACGTGTACGAGGATGCCTTGCCCGTGTTCGCCGATGGCCTAGACGACGTGGTAGGCACCTTGCCAGACATTGCCACCGACAATCACTCCTTGGAGCTGAGAGAAGCCATAACAAACACGCAGGTGCTGTTGAGAAAGGCTTTCACAGCTCTGAAAGATGGGTGTAAGCAGCACTTGATAGGCACTGGACCTGGCCCCAAGGATTCCAGCACCCCCACCTCAACATTGCTTGAAATGAGCGAGGTTTTGATCCAGAGCTTTTACAAGGAGCCCACCAGAAAGGTGCATGCGGCTATCAATGCTTGTAAGAAGGGTATCAGCGAGATTGAGTCAGTGGCAGAGGCGGACAGCGGTGACGGCATCTGTGATTCTTTTGAAGACGCATGTGCTGAGGTACTAAAGCGTGTCTTGGAGAAGTTTTGCACGAGTCTAACAAGCGTTGCCGACGACTTGCTCTATGTTATGGCGGTGGCTGCGGATCACGGTGGAGTCGCGGAGTTTCCGCAGCGCGGCATTAACGAACGGAAAGTATTCGAAGAACGTAACCTGCCAAGCCACACATAGACTTCCAACCTACCAGACCTATTAATAGACTAGCACGCGTGCCTATAGCAATAGACATTTTGCCTTTGATCACCTAATACTCCACCGTTGACACCGTGATAACCTCCCCCAACCCAGATTCGGTTTTCTGCCTAATTAGATAATCCACAGCTGCCGGATTCACCTGTAGTACACTTCATTACACCTTTCTTTATTGTAAACCTTTTTAAATGAATGATATCGGAGCGCCACATGTGGCGCTGCCTAGTATCCTGCCACCGAATATCGCTTACCCCAGAACGACTGCTCCGTAGGCTCGCTCCGTATGGCGTATAAATCCACGATCCCGTGCAAGGGCTTCTCTTAGCTGAATCAAGCCACTTACTATTGAATATGCCTTCCGCTCGATGGTTTGCTTTGGGAATATAAATGGTATCAATTGCAGAATTTGAAGTGCTTGACCTAACTTCAATGAACAATTGTAGCTACCTTTTGTTATCAAAGATTAGTAACTTTATTTTGGTCTCACTGTGGGAACTCAAACAGAGCAGCATTCCACTGCTGGCTTCCTGGCTGTGTGGGTGGTTTGCTGGCTCATGCATTGAATACAAAAGGACTAGATAGAGGTCGCCCTGCGTTGACTGGCTATAGACAATCCAGTGTTTTTCTGGCAACTCTTTATAATCTGACAGGTTAGGGCTTTCAGACGTGCCCCTTCCCCCCGGTAAACACACCAAGGAGCTGCTTGCAAGGAGTACTATTGAACCCACTCACATCTCTACCAATTCATCGAATCCTGTTGTGCCTACTTCGTTCGTTGCATTTCGAGAGATGAAATAGCTACCACCGCTCTGAATCACCTCGTTGACGAAGTAGATGCAGAAGATCATGAAGTCAGCAAGCCACTGCACTTATAATCTTCGCCAGCTGGTGCGATCGGTCGTTTGTTGACGCAAGGCAGCCGATTATTCCTTTAAAAGACATACGCGCTGATCAAGTTGTAAAGAATCATAGACTTTAACAGTCTTTCGGACATGTCATGTATGGTCTTGAATGTGCTTGAATAGTGTGCAGCGCGATTCTCTATCGGTGGCCGTGCCCTATGGCTTATATACTGCAAACTCGATCCGTCGTAGGTGTTAGAAATGAAATACTAGCCCACGAACTATTTTTCCCAACGTTTAGTGCCATAATCAAAGGGATCACTTGAAATTTTGATGTGATATCATGCTATCTTGCCCCGGTCGTGTCTGATTTGTGTTACAACTACCTTGGCTCAATCTTGCGTCTAGATCAAAACCCCCTTTCGGCCCCGGAGCTTTAAGGAGATGATTTAAGCACTGTGAGAACGGCTTTGGGGATAGTAAGACCTACGTAATCAAAACACAATAAGCCGCTTGTGAAAGCAATGCTATTATCAGGGCGGGTTGGTACACAAGTGAAGAAATCAGTAATAGGACACTTAACGGAGGGATCTCGAGGTAGGTATTGGTAGTTTGCAGCATTCGAGTCTGGCTGGGCCCCTGCGAAGGCTCTAAAGAAGGGTTTCATATCCCTAATATGACTATTAGTAACCCACCAGAGGGCACCCTTGTCAGGCACCTGACAACTGTAGTTAAACTTGACAATGGGAGCCAGCGAGGTGTAGTTAGGGTCTTTCCGAGGCACTTGGCCGTTTTACCGGCAATGGTGGCCAAAGGAGCTATTTATCCAGATCGGACCAGCCTGATTGACTGGATATTTAACCACCACCAGATTTACCCAACTTTAAGCACGAAAAATCCGTTCAAAACTTTCTTTTGCATGAAGTCCCAAAGTTGAAGGCGTGATGGGACGAGTAATCAAGTCGCACCCCGCCCTGGCAGAATTCCATTGGAGGACTCCACTAGCGCACGCCCTTGCGATGACTTACCGAATTAACAAGGGCGTCCGCCAATTTGCGAAGTGATAGGTAAGCATAGCACATAGTAGATACTAAAGTTGCCCGTCTTCCATCAGAATCTTGGTGATATCCGAGTGAAGTTACCACACACTACAGATTATAGCTTTCATCATCAAAAAGTTCCTCGACGACAGTCAAAGCTCCTCCATCATCATGCGCCCTGCATCCAGCACGCCTACGGCGCTCATCCTAATTGACATTCAAGAGGGCTTCAAGCATCCTACCCACTGGGGACAGTCACGTAGCACGCCAAAATTCGAATCTAATGTCGAGACGCTTCTGGCCACTGCGCGCAGATACAACGATGCGGCCAAGGCATCCCCGGCTTTACAAAAGACTTCGGTTCTTGTGCTTCATGTCCACCATCAATCCCTATCACCCACATCAGTCCTCCACCCGTCACACTATCTCGAAGGCTCATCAACACCGTCTACAACGCCTCTGCCGTTCGTAGCGCCCCTCGACCAAGAACTCGTATTTAAGAAGCAGTTCAACAGCGCTTTCATCGGCACTGCGCTCGAGGCGACACTCAAGTCCGCCGGTATCCGGCAACTCGTAGTCGTCGGGTTAACAACAGACCACTGCGTGAGCACCACGACGCGAATGGCGGCCAACCTTCAAGTTCTAGGCGACGATGGAGGGCCAGATGGCAACGGACATGATGTACAAGGCATACTAGTAGTACGGGATGCGGTTGCCACATACGAAAAGGGTGGGTTTGACGCCGAAACTGTGCATGCTGTCAACCTGGCTAGCCTGGATGGAGAGTTTGCGAAAGTTGTAAGCACCGACGAGGTTTTGACGAGTGTGTTGAATATGTAATTTCAAGTACATAATACATAAAACGCATCGTTTATACATCGATCACGAAATAATACCGAAGCAAAAATCGCAGGTTCGCCAAGTTCAAGGTTCCGTACCTGCGTGGCCCAGGAACCACCGGCCCCACCACGGGAGTTCCTATCGATAAGCCTCAGCGGGTCCGGAGCCGGCGGTAAACCCTGGCAGAATATTTGCTCCACGAAGTGAAGCCTCGTCGCATTCGCGACCTCCCCGTACCTCTCAATGCACGACTCAACACTCCAAGCTTCCCATACCCCACACAGATGCTGCTCACTTTATGTCGCACGTGGGTACGTTCTTCTTCCTCACGATGCCTGGTACAGACAGCCGGTAGACGCGCCGCTTCGACCAAGGCCACCAAGGCCGTCTTCGCCCAATCCATTTTCAAAGAGACGACCCCGACAGCGTCAGCGCTGGCCCAGACGGGTATCTGGACGACAAAGCCACGGGCAAAGAAGGGAGAAACAGTTAAAAATGTCGCGGCTCAATCCAAGACAAAGAAAAAGGTTAAAGGGGACAAGTCGCGTGTCAACATTGTGGACGAGAAGCTATGTGGTGCGGTCACGACGCCCGGACCCAGGCGCATGGCAGATGAATATGCTAATCCGGGTTGCTGCCAGACGACATCCTAAAATACATAGGGCCTACACTCGAAAGACATGTGGGCTGCGACTTGGTCGACATCAACCCGGGTGCCGGCGTCTGGAGCCGCAAGCTCCAAGAGGTGCTTCAACCGCGCTCCCACATCCTCATGGAACCCGACGAAGACCTGTACCGACCCTTCCTTGAACCGTTACTCGCCCATTCAAATACGCAAGTGAAAGCCCAGTCTGGAATCCTTTGGAATGAGCTCAACGAGGTGCTCGGCCACATCCAGAACCAGACCCCTCGGCCAAGGGGCTCTGGTATCGAGCCTACGCGCAACGACACACTCCTCGTGACGGCGAACCTCTCTTTCTACCCCAAGAAGCGTTACCGCAACTTCGATTCCGTCGCATCACTCGTGCTCTTCCAGCTCATTAGCAGCATCCGCACCGGCGCGCTTTTTCAAAAATACGGCCTCGTACGCATGCTGGTGTGGACTAATAACGACGATCAGCGCTCGTTCCTGGCAAGGAACCTGCAAGGCCGGCGCAAGTCGGCGCTTGAGGCCGAGTTCGCGTGCGAATGGCTCGGCGTGGTCGCCGGCAAGGAAGCGCACGCGAACTCGGACTCCAAGAGAGAGGCCTGGCACGTTCGCGATCGGTGGATCGACGTTGATAGCACGAAGGACACGCTGGCGAGGATGAGAAAGAATGGATTTGAGATGCCGGAAGGACGAAAACTGGATTCTACAAAGCAGGCTGAACAAGGCGCCATCAGCACTGGGCGTCACGCAGGCGAGCAAACGCCGTATCTCAGCCGGCCGTACATGGCGGAGCTCAAGGAGCTGGAAGGAGAGTTGGCGGCCGGCACACTCGAGACGTCGAATACGTCAAAGCCCTGGAAACGCCTTAAATTTCTGCGGCACCAAGTGAAATCCCACGAAGAGGATGCCGAAAACAACAAAAATCTTGTGGCGGAGATGTACGAGCTCAACCGGCTGCGCATGACCAAGGCCATCTCGGACGCGGAACTGGACGAGCGCGAGCGGGCGTGGGACGCCAAGGTCTCGGCGCTGGGCAAGAACTTTCTCATCGACTTCCGTATTATCCGTGACAACTTGCATGTCTTTCGGCAGGACCCGCCGGTGATGCTTTGGGACCGGCGTCCCTACGAGCCGCTCGCCGTCAAGCCGGCAGAGTTCTTTCCCAATGTCGAGTGCTGCCTGCTGGACATCCAGCCAAAGGCCATGCACCCTCTGCTCCGGCAGTCCGGGCCGGGCACGTCGAGAGCGGGCGACATGTTTGAACTGTTCCGGGGGTCGATGCTGGCTCAGGGCCTGGAGCCCGTCAGTAAGTCTCTCGAGCGCATCTGGCCCGGGGCTTCGGAGGGCATCCTGCCAAACTGCCCCAGCCTGCGGGACCCGGCGCAGGGCGGGCTGGCTGGCAAGGGGCATGGGGAGCTCTGCTCCAGGGTCCTGAATGAAACGCAATGGACTGAGTTGCTGGAGGCGTTCATGGCGTGGCCATTTCGGCCATCGTACGAGGAGATGATTGGGCGGCTGGCGGACGACATCGAGCCCGCGGATGACGATAACGGCGGCGGCAGCAGCATGTCGACGGATGCGGCACTGTCGTAAGGGGATTCAGGAGGAGAGAAAGCAGCGATCTTGTGATACCCCAGGATCGGCGGAAGCCGCGGGTAGCACCCAGGATTGACTATGCATGTACGATTAGTCAACCTCCCTGTAACTTTGTATGATGTAAAAGTAGCATATATCTTGTAAGTAAGTGTACCATAATAGTATCACAAGAAAAATATGAAGTGGTGGAGGGTTATTTGCCGATCATACGTTAACGGCCGGGGTATTGCGTTGAGCCACTCCAAGTCGGGACAGGTGAAAATGACGGCAACCTCGTTTTCATCTTCGCTGAGTTGAATCGGGTAGAGACGAGGGAGGAAATTCCCCTGCTCGCATTGTATTCTTACTCAGCCCCCAGACTCCAGTCGCATGGATGCGCGTACTTCTTTAGTCTGGAGTATTCGAGCAGCGGGGTGCGCTCGTTCGACGAGGTTACTCCGGTTCGAGACAACCATCATTCGCAGCCATTGTTCAGGAAAAATGTGGGACGCGAGCGATATGCCGTGATCTATCGGGGACACCTCGAAGCAGTCGCACGTTGTCCGTAGTCGATGCCTCGTCCGTATCTATCCGGCATAATGCGGAAGCTCGACGATACCTATATTCCCCTCCGGATTTCCCTGACCGAATTTGGCCGCTCGGCAGACGGCGTGTGGCAGACGGTGTAGCATACAAAAAATATGCCCAGGTCGGCACCGCCGTTCACCGCTGGAGCGGAAAATGAGGTGAAGCGGAGGCTAATCTGTCATGTCATTGGGAGATACGGATACGGCGTCATAGTCAAGGTCCCAGAACGAGGCTCGAGAGGTGGTTGGGATCGACAGGGGAGGGGATGGATAGCAAGCTGCGGAGGGGAGAGGGAGAACGCGCAAGCCGCGTCGCGGGTCGAGGGCCAGATAGATGGACAATGACGACACTGGACGGGGATGAGTTTTTTTCGAGGGGAGAGAGCCCGAGAGCGTCGTCGGGTCTTGATGGCAGTATATGACGGTAAATAAAGATATTGTATCCGTAGTAGCGTGAGAAATTGCCAGGAAAACAGTTTGGTGAAGGCTTGCGCAAACAACCTGGGAAACATACGAGATTGTGATTGGAATGTCGGATGAGCAAGTTCTTCAGTAGGCAATGCTGCCGTAGTCATGTCGCAGTTCGAATACACGCGTCGCCCTGCATGTCACTCTGCTGAGTATGCTTGGTTCACTCTTGATGCATGAGATACATACATGATGAGTGGTGTACGGAGACTTTGGTAGTCCACGACTCCACACAGTACTCGACTCCTCACTCTCAAACACGATACCAAGACTGATCCCGCGTGTGGTTTCGAGATGATGGAGAATCTGATCGTCTGTACAGAGTACTACCTACTATGTATGGTATGATGGGCAAGTTTAATCCCTGGCCGTGTATTGCGGGCAGCGATCCACTGGTCGTGAAATGCTGCAACACGAAGAGAGAAGTACGGAGTACTGCTGCTTAGATAATCTGTTGAGCACCCTCATTCCCTGTAGACACTTGGCAGGGTTTTACTTTGGCCCGCAACCGCAGTATTCAAACTTCAAAGCACAGCCATGATCCATTGACGGCGTTGCCGCAATTCGGTTTCTCATACAACGACGAGATGACACAGGTACTCAATTCCGGGGATGGAGAGACAGGACTGGGGGAACAGGTGGAATCTCGGCTCTTTGTTGCATCTCAATTGGATTGACAGTGGAACCGGACCGGACGAGACGGCGACTCACTCCCCATCCCCCATCATCTCTCATTTCCATCGAGAAGCCCACACTCCACAGCCACGGCCGAGGCCCATCTGTGAGATGATGCGAGGTGGTTTGAGGTGATGTGTATATATGTGTGTGTGTGTGTGCGCGCGCGCGCGCGCGCTCCTCTGTCTGTCTGTGGTTATGACGGATAGGCTGGCGAGAGGCAAAGGACACGTTTCCATTATTGCATACACTTGCTAGAGGTGTCTGAAGCGATTGTGCTCTGGGTGGCAGAGGCAGGGAGGGCCAAGCCGAGGGAGTACTCGAGATATCTAGAGTGAAGCCAGATTCAAGACAGACTCATGGGCGGTCCTCACATGTCGCTAAGATGAGTGAGTGGGAGATTAGTGTAGAGACATTCATGAGACTCGATGTGCTCAGGAGGTGACTGGATTGATGAGTGAGTAGGTAGGTATCCGTAAGGTGAGCGCAGTTCGTGAGGTGGGTGAGTGGATTATTGGCCCCCCTGCCTGTCAGTCGAGGCGCTGGGAGAATCGCTAGCTCCAGCCTCTAGGGCCAATACCGAGCGCCGGGCAGCACGTTGCCCCTTACTGTTAGACTAGTAGAGGTAGCGCGTGCCGGCGCCAGAAGACGTCACGGTGGAGGCCGTTAGGTGCACATGTATCGACACTCGCAAGAGATCACAACCATTATACCTTTTGGCTGGCGCAGCTATGGGCAAAAGTGTACTGTGACTTTGCTTCCCCCGTGGCAGCGCCAGGTCATGTCTCTGAGGAACCGTTGACTCGGGCGCACCTCCTAGTATGCCCCTCCTCCCGAGTCCCAAACGGTATAGATTCTCTAGCGCCTTGCTCCTTCCCGCAGCCTCCTTAGTACTTACCCCTGGGCCCTGGCGTGAGTGTCCTTTGTCTGAATGTTTTGTGTTTCGTCAATTCTGCTCTTTGGTGTGCCTCACCTCAGGAGACGTAGTATCTGTTTCACACCGAGGCATCTTGCATAACCTCGAAGTACCTTACAGAGTAGTCGACGGATGTCCAAGACTACCTAGGTAATCGGCAATTAGAGTGTTCCATTAGCCTGAGCATAGTCGTGCCCTGGACTCCTGTTCATTGGACGCTGTTTGAGTTGTCGTGACAAACAGTACCTTAGGGGCAGCATGTTGCCCTGCCCCCTTTTCGTCTTGATTCAGTTCGAGTATACTTCGTGCTCCCGTAGAACCAAACCTGCCTTCTCGTCTTGATGCATCCCCGGCCTGTCGTCTCTTGGCTCCCAGCTTCAATCCCGACCCTCCCCTCCATTCTTGACGCAACTCCAAACTTCACCGTCTATTCGCAGCACGGAAACCAAAGAAATCCGACTGACACAAGTTGTCTGCTGACGAACCGAGATTTGCATTATCCGTCCAAGTTCAATCTCTCCTTGTCGGGAAAGAAACCCTCAGAGACATTACGGAAGACGTCCAACTCCAAGCTATCCAAGGTGCCGACAAACGGCGAAACCAGAAACCACCTCACCTCACGTCTCCAAAACGGTGGCATCAGCCTGTAGAAAGACGCAGCTAAAGCTTGACCCGAAGAAAAAGAGACCCGAGCATCCTGGGGATCCCCATGCTCATTTGAAACTGGCCTGGGCCTTACCCTCTTGCCAGTTTCCCCCACCGCCTACCGCCTACCGCCTACCGCCCACCGCCCAATCGCTCGGCAGCATCTTCAACCCACAGCAGCAACATCCGCATTATCATCATCGTCTGCATCTGCATCTGGACCTGCATCAAGCATCCGCCGCGCCACACCACGCACATCCCGTCCATTCCCATACTCATACTCGTCCTCATCCTCATCCTCGCTCGGTGACGTCTCTCCTGGAGTCTGCCTCTCACTGCTGCTCCCCCTCTTCTTCTTCTTCTCCTTCCTCTTCCTGCTCATCCTTCCCGCCATATCCCGTATCATCCAATCCGCACCTCCAAATTTACAGTCCACACGTCCTGGGCCCCATTCGTCCAACCATCCACCTCTCTCAGACATCAAACCTTGGCTCACACCTCAGATCAGCATATCCACGTTCGCCCATCCCACTTAGCTCTCGTAGGCCCTTCCCAGCGGCCGCTCTCTGCGTATTGCATCCCGCATCCCAATCCGAGCAAGGACCTAGTAACTTGGACCAGTCTGCCGTAGCTTGGTCTCCCACCGCACCGACTTGACCGTCCATTGACACTCCCGGCGAACGAGCCCTCTGCGCGAAGACGCCTCTTCTCTGTTCCGACTTCCCATCCCGACCTTCCCGTCCGCCTATCCTCGTTCAATGGCACGTTTGTGATCATCCGGCCGTCTTCCCTCCCCAGCGGTCAAGCTTTTTCTTCTGTCGCTCCCTTGCTTTATTATTTTTTCGATCCAATCCAATACAACTCGGCCGGTCTTTTGAACCTCGTTTTCGACCTCGCGGTGCCTCACATTGTGGGATCCTTCGAATTTCTGTTGACCACCTCGAATCGTTGCTCGCAAACCTCGACTGCAGAATCCTTTTGACCGACACCAAGATCCCGCCTCCGCGCGTCGAGCGCCCCCTCCCGATTCAACACTGCTGCTCGCCAGTTGAACTGGCCTGGCTGAGCCGGCCGCCAGGTCAACCCCCCTTTCCTCCGATATTCGAACCATCCTCCCGCTCGAGTCGATCGTCGGCCGAGGAGCAGATTGCGACCACATTCTACCTCTGTCATCCCTCACGCTCGCGACTCCGCGACCGCCGCACACCATGGTGAAGTTGATTTCGCCATCCTTTCCGCCCCGGCGGCCTTCAAGCTTTCTCCGCTACGCCGCCGCCGTCATATTTTTTGTAGCCCTCTTCTACTACTTCGACCCACGATACCCAAGAGAACCCTTGACACCGCTTCGACCAGAAAAGCCAGAGCAACCACCTTCAACACCGAACTCGCGGCCTCCAGTCCAGGCTGGGGGTGCCGAAAAGCCGATCCCTCGACCCGAGACGACGCCGATACCGCCGACAGACAAACAAGCAGCATCAACAGCCAAGCCTCCCCCGGGGGGTGCTTCCAATCCCGAGGTGGTCGCCAACCCGTCAAAAGAACATCCAATTGATACCCTGATCAAGGAGGCCGACGAGATGTTCAATGACTTGCTAAAGAAGGAGTCCAAGACGCTGCCTGCCGCGGCCAAGGCCTACCGCGAGCGACGTGGTCGCCATCCCCCACCGGGCTTTGACGCCTGGTTCCAATTCGCCCAGGACCGCAAGGCCGTCATCGTGGAGGACTTTTTCGACCAGATCTACCACGACCTTCGACCGTTCTGGGGCCTTGAGCCATCGCGCATCCGAAAAGAGGCGGCCGAATGGGAGATGGTTATCAAAGTGCGCAAGGGACGAGCGACCCGTGTGAGCGACTGGTTCTGGACGATCCACTGGACAGACATGCTCAAGACAATCGAGCACCTGCTACCCGATATGGACATTGCCCTGAATCCGATGGACGAGCCACGAATGGTGGTGCCGTACGAGGACATGGAACAGCATTTGAGGGACGCTGCCCTGACGGAAGGGATACCGGAACCGAAAATGGTTATGAACACATTCCAGGCCCTGCCTAGCAATAAAAAGGAACTCGACCGCAACGTCAAGGTCAAGAGCAAGCACTGGGACAAAGTCACGAGTATGTGCCCTTCCCTCCCCTTCTCTCCCCCACACACTCGTCTTGACATGTCAACCTTAAATCTTACCCTGACGTTCACGTACAGAACAATATTGGCTCATTGCCCGTCGGGGTTGCCCCCCCGACAGTCCTGCCCGACTGGCGAAGACGCAAATGACCTTTAATCATCCCCCCGCCGTCTCAACAAAGTACGCCACGCCGCATATGCGCGACGGCTTCGTCGCCAACTACACCCTCTCGACCCAAATCTGTCACCAGCCTGACCTACAAGGCCTCAATGGCATCTTCATTGAGCCCCTCAGCACAGCGGCCACGCCCGTACTGTTCCCCATGTTCGGCGGTTCCAAGCTGGCTGTCAACAACGAGATCCTCCTGCCTGCGGCCATGTACTGGACGGAGGAAGAACGGTTCAGCGGCGGCGGGTACCATGGCGGGCCCTGGAGCAGGAAGCAAGACTCGGTGCTCTGGCGCGGTGTCGCGACGGGCGGGCGCAACCGTGTGGATAATTGGCAAGGTTTCCAGCGCCACCGATTCGTGGCCATGAACAACGCCACAAAGGTCACGGGCGCCGAGGACGGCACGATGGACCCCATCAACTTTTCTCTTCCGGACAAGATGTACAACCTCGCCGCGCAGGCGGTGGGCGGGCTGGGCGACTGGATAAAGTCGTGGGCCAACGTCGGATTCACAGATCTCATGTGCGAGCCCGAGGGCAAGGCCGGCATGTGCAACTACACCAGCCCCTACTTCGATGTCATCGACGGCGTCATGCTCTCCGAAATGTACGACAGCAAGTACCTACCCGACGTTGACGGCAACAGCTTCTCGGGCCGGTACCTCGCGTTCCTGGGCAGCACGAGTCTCCCCATCAAGTCGACATTATGGCGGGAATGGCACGACAGCCGGCTGGTGGCGTGGAAGCACTTTGTGCCGATGGACACGCGGTACAATGAATACTACGGCATCATGGAATACTTTGTGGGATACGGCGACGAGAGGCCGGGCCACGACGCTGAGGCGGAGAAAATTGCCATGGACGGCAAGGCGTGGGCGGAGAAGGCGCTGCGCAAGGAGGACATGCAGATCTATACGCTGCGGTTGCTCCTCGAGTACGCGCGCGTCACAGACGAGAGGAGGGAGAGAATGGGCTGGGTGCACGATTTGCTGGCGGAGCAAACGTCGACGTGAGGGCATAAGGCAAGGTTCGTTCGTCGTCGTAAGGATACCACATTGCGGGATACGGAAATTCAAAAGGCATGGCGTTTTTCTATTTTGATTTGGTTTCCTGGGGGAGTTTTGGGTGGAACATGCAAGGGGCCCCCCTACTTGCCCTTGTCGTCTTTGTGTGTTTTTGAAACTTTCGTCTACGGATACCACTGGGACACTCTCGAATGGGAGAATTAGAGGGCATGAGATCAATCATGATTATAGGTTCATCATAGGTACGGTGTACAATTACTACAGCATTATCCAGCAGCTTCTCATTGCTCTACATAGATGAGTGGCGAAGATGGTTGTGGGAGCCGCACACATGTTGAGCATTTGAGGATCAAGGACTACGTAGCTAGTTCGGGACTCGGGAGACGATCCCGCAGGCCGAAGATGCCGCTCTAAGCTGATGTCCACGGCGGGTGAGCCAAGCAAAGCTGGACGTGAGCCTGGATAACTTTAGACATTGTGAGTACCCGGGCAGGGTAGATGTCGGGAACCTGATCCGACATTTATTTCTTCTCTTTTCTCCCCCGATATCGAGCAACGTCCACGTTCGCGGCTCACCACACTTGTCCATGCAGATCATAGTGAGGTCACTTGATCACCTCAACAGCACGCGGGAGGAGGGGCGGAAGGGGGTCCACGAGTCATAAGTCTAAACCGCCTAGACGATTACGCGATGATAAGGCAATTTCGACACTGGACAAGACGCCTCTTTTACGTAAAGCCAGGGAGCGTCCTTGCTTTCCCACGCGAGGGGAAAATCGGGATGGACCATGGAGACAAGCAGATGAGTTCCTGTACGTGCGCCTGTAGCTGACGGGTTGACACTCATCATCTTTACCTTTAAGCCATCCCAAAGTATCTTAGGATATAAGCAAACAGGACGTTGAACTGGCCGGCGGGCGGGTTAGCCGGCAGGTATTAAGGATGGATGGAGAGGTCGTGTGTCAGAGAACGGTCATGGGACCCGGTGGTTGTTCCCGCCTAGTGCTGATTGATAACAGGAATGCGACGAAAAGGGCGACAACAAGTGCTACATAGATGCGGACGAGAATCTCGAAGTGGGTGAGGTGAGATGGATCAAGTCGAGGGATGCCGGGGATTACATGAGGTGCAGCAGCGAGGCGGGTCCGGGAAAGCCCTGGTGAGTGGAGGGCCTCAAACCGTTGCGGCACATTTCGCACACAACCGGGAGGTGCAGGGCGCTGAAGGCGAGTCGAAACCAGGCTGATAAGAAGCGGACCAAGCGATAAGCTGAACCGGGTGCGGTGAGAAAGGCGCGAACCTCGAAAAATCAGCACCGGTGTTCCGTCAATTGGCAGCATCGTATGTATCCAGGCGAGAGAAACAAAACAATCATCAACGAAAATAGAGAATGGAGAGAAAGGCGCTGCAGTAGGGAGGGCGGTGCGCATCACCCCCTCTTTCTCAACAAAACAGAAAAAACTCTTTTCTCGTAATCCGAAAACGCCGAGCTCCCGTCCGTCGTTCTTGGTCGTAAGAAATCGTCAAGCCCCTTCGCGTCGCCCTGCCATTAGGGAACATCACCAAGTCAGTCGTGTGTGAGGTGTCCAGCAGACGTGGGCGACGGGCCTCTTTAAATAATGCCTCGCGCGCTTTTGCTGCGGCTCACCTGCCGTTAAGTGGCACACCTCCGGGCGCGCCAGACCCCTAAGTGCAGGTGCTCCAGCGGTGGCACAGCGGTGCGACGGGTTGCGACGGGTTGCCCCCAGCGGGCCCAGCGGTGTGCGGCGGGGCCACGCCGCCGATACCGTACACGCACCGCTACTTGGTGACCCATAAGTGTCGGAGGGCCCACTGATGT
Organism: Colletotrichum orchidophilum; assembly: GCF_001831195.1. Taxonomy (NCBI): domain Eukaryota; kingdom Fungi; phylum Ascomycota; class Sordariomycetes; order Glomerellales; family Glomerellaceae; genus Colletotrichum; species Colletotrichum orchidophilum. Next base: position 19,232 of record NW_019173157.1, on the reverse strand, counting down.
TCCCCTAAGTGCAGGTCTACCCGCGGTGGGGATGTTCGGGGGTGGAGGGTGAGGGAGGTTCAGGGGTCCGCAGCCTGGAACACGCTGGTGTCATTGCCGTCGCCGTCGCCGTCGCCGGGTCTTGTCTCGCTCCTCTCACGAATTTGCGTTCCTGCGCTGTCCGGTAGCGTCACGTTCCTCGCCGACGGCCAAGCCTGCAGAACCGGTAAGTACCTTTCCGGCGTGCCGACTGCGGCGAGATACCTTACCTTACATGAGGGGCACAATACCTCATCTAAGGTACCTAAGTAGGTGGAAGGCACCCCGCCATGGAACTCACCTCAAGACTCAATGGAAATGATGGAAGGTACCTTGCCTTACACACCTCAGCATAGCTTCTGTCCTGCCACTTGCGTGCGTCCCACCTTCTCTCTTTCCCCCCGTACCCGTCCACGTCCTTCTCGTCAGGAATGCGCCCGAATGCGACGGATCGAGGGGCCCGGCTCTTCCTCCCGACTTCCTTCCTGCCAGGACTAGGCGGGCTAGCCCTCCGGTCATGGTCATGGATGACCATGCTTCGCGGTCCGTAGCCCTTGGAGTCGCCGGTGACGGAAAGGCTTTAAACAGACTTTGATCGCCCACCCTCTACTGATTCAAGACTCGGTCCTCTCCTTCTCATACCTCTTCTATCTGTTTCGCTCGCCAGCTTCCACCCTCTCCTTCTCCTCTTCCTCCCCGTCTCCCTTTTATCCTATTCTCCGTCACATCTCTTCCATCTTGGTCAGAGTCGACATCGTCAGCCTCAACTCTCTTCCACCACCAACCCACTCCCATCTCCCAACAGACACACAGCTCGCACCCGCTGCGCATCGCAATCATGGTTTTGAACACGTCAATGGTCAAGTCCAAGTTCCTCAGCAACCCCGAGGATCTCGGCGTCGTTGCTGTTGGCTTCTCTGGCGGACAGGTAAGCATCACCAACGTCTTGTGCCCTCGCCCGCCCTGCCCAGCTCTTCCCTTTGAGGCCACGAAGCTGATCGCGCGCCCGCCCGCAGTGCAAGAAAGGCGTCGATGCCGCCCCCAAAGCCCTCATCGAATCCGGCTTGCTCACCCAGCTCCGCGACGAGCTAGGCTACAAGCTCCATGGCGACGATGAGGTGCACCTCTACACCGACCTCGTGCCTGCCGACGACCCGCCCTTCCGCAACATGAAGAACCCCAAGGCCGTGTCATCCGTGACGGAGCGCATCGCCGACCAGGTCTACCAGCAGTCTCGCCTCGGCCGCTTGACCCTGACCCTCGGCGGCGACCACAGCATCGCCATCGGCACCATTGCCGGCTCCGCAAAGGCCACCCGCGAGAGACTCGGTCGTGAGATCGCCGTCATTTGGGTCGATGCCCACGCCGACATCAACACCCCCGAGACGAGTGACAGCGGCAACATCCACGGCATGCCCGTGGCTTTTGTCACGGGGCTGGCCAAGGAGTCCAGGCCCGAATACTTTGGCTGGCTCAAGGATGAGCACTTGCTGAGCATCAAGAAGCTAGTTTACATTGGTCTGCGGGACGTCGATGCCGGCGAGAAGAAGATTCTACGGGAGAATGGCATCAAGGCCTTTAGCATGTTTGACATTGATAGGTATGTCGCCCTGCATTTTCCCCCACCCAAGTCTTATTTGGCCGTGCTGGAATGCAGCCTCTTGTCTGTCTACTTTTCGTTTTCTTACTAATCTTGGCCCCTTTCAGATACGGCATTGGACGCGTCATGGAGATGGCGTTGGCGCACATTGGCAACGATACCCCGATTCACTTATCATTTGACGTCGACGCACTCGACCCCATGTGGGCGCCGTCAACGGGCACGCCGGTCCGCGGCGGTCTCACTCTGAGAGAAGGCGACTATATCTGCGAGTGTGTGCATGAGACGGGCAGTCTCGTAGCGCTGGACCTTGTTGAGGTCAACCCGTCGCTTGCGGCCGAGCAGGAGGGCGCGGCGTCCGAGACGGTACGGGCGGGCTGTTCGCTTGTGCGATGCGCTCTGGGGGAGTCGTTGCTTTGAGTTGTTTGTGTGTGTGCGTGGCAGTGGAAAAAAAAGAAGATGAATCGAGGAAGAAGGATTTCTCAACTTGAAGACGTTGCAGATGGTGAACGGCAAGCGCTACCTTTTGGCGCGTACAGAGACAAACACAAGAAGAAACAGAGGGCGGAGGCGAGATCGAATCAGTGCATAGCCCGGGACAGCATCGAATAGCCGGGGAAAGATAGATGGAGTTAGTCAAAGGCTTGAGGTAGACAGATGCCGACTTGTGGACTTGATTGATATCTGCTTATCATGATTAATACCAACCAGCAATATTCTTAAAAAAAACGTTTCCCCTGTCACCCCCCCCCCACCCCCCCCCTTCCCCCCATTTTTGACCGATGCTCGTATCATGTAGATCGTTCACGTGGCTCAATTTTGAGGCTGCCATGACAAGTGAGACTGGTCCGATAGGCATTGACACGTGTTGAAGCAGCGGTGACGGGAATCGGCGGCGGCTCGGGTGCGTCTCGGCAGTGGGGGGATATGCGGGCCTCGGAGGGCCGGCGCGGGTGCCTGATAGCTGCGGGAGAACCCTACTCTACAGCTCACCGATGCGTCGGGTTCCATTTCGGGTACTCTAAGTTTTCCGCCCAGCCATCGCCATTTTCGTACCAGAATGTGGATGAGAGATGGAAGGAAGCTGGTTCGCCCAGCCACCTTGCAACGAAACTCTATTGGGGAGGAGTTGGATCGGGGTCGCAATCAGGAATGGTTTATTTTTCATTCGGTACCTAACAAGAGTGCTGATCACAATCGCACCTTTTTGGGCTGCATTCTTCCCGACGTTCACCTGCTGTGTACCTTCCATTGGTGGCACACGAGCCCGGCCATTCGGGTCGAATCTCACTTACCTCTTTCGAGGCTTGGGGTGCTCCCGAGTCTGCAACAAAGACGAGTTCTCGAATCATTGCCCTTTCGAATAGACAACACACCCCACAGGTTAGGCACACCTCGGCGGCAGACTTCCCACGTTTGCCTTTCAATTTGTGCCTCTTGACGTGGCACCCTCCAGAACAGCCGCCGCTTCAGCGCCGGCCCAGCAATCCACCCAATCGTCGCAACAAGGCGTCAGGTCGAGTCCGAGGCCCATCCAATACTTTCAGTAACGCCCATCTCATCCCGGTCCCATTCCGGTCCAGCTGCCGCCCCTGCCGCGCTGACAGGACGAACTAATACTCGTTACCCAAAGAGACGAAATAACCCTTCTTTCACCTTCAACACAGCCAAGTCGACTGATCAAATCGCGCTGCGCAACATTGTACCTTACACCAGGAGGTGAGGTGGTCCCTAGATAGCGTCATTCCGGTCCCTCCAGTTGGCTCGACCAGACAAAGTGCGCCCAACCCCGGAGACCTCCAGCAGCTAGCGCCAACCGTGTGCACTGTGGCACCGAGGTCGCGACAGGCGCACGCACATTGGCGATAGCTTCCTGCCCAGCCTTGCCCAACAACAACCCAGCCCTACTCACGGTTACCCATTGCGCACCACCTCTCTGCCTTGCTCCCGCCGCCCAACCAATTGCCAAAGTTATCTTGGGACTGAGACGTGTCCGTTGGTTCAAAGACACGACCGATTAAATACCAACATTGGAGAGACAAAGGTCGCTCGCGACACACGATTTACAGCTGCTACGATTCCCGATCACGAACTGAACCAACCTCCCAGCGCCTGATCCGAGCTCAAGGGACACTCACTACGACACGCGAGAGTACCCTCATCAGCCACATCAACAAACCGAGCTGTCAACAGCAAATACAAGCACAATGGTTGCATCGACAGTGACGGGCAGCTCCCTCTACGAGAGGCGGGTCGTCGAGCGCGTCCACCGCTACCAGTGGCCCGGTGTCCAGCTCAACCTCTGGATTCTCATCATGCTCGTGGCCGCCTGCCTCATTATCGGCGTCTTTGCGTCTTTTATCGAGACCCAGCAGCAGCTACTTCTGCCGATACCCTGGTGTGTAACCCCCACTGCCCGTCTTCATCTTCCGGCATGTTCAAGGATGCGCATCACGAAAAGACAGGCAACGCTAGGACGAGAAAAGGCCTCGAGTTCAAATAATTAGGGGAGAAAACCAGACGAAGAAAAATGCTAACACGATGACTCTTTTCCCCCCGCGTGCAGGTACTTCCCCTATTATATCACCGTCGCATCCCTCGTCATCCTTTTCATCGGCCTCCTCCTCTGGCTCGTCTTCCAGCGCCGCCTCCTCCCGGCCATTGTCATGATTGGCGCCTTCATCCTCTTTATATTGTGGTTCGTCGGCCTCGTCGTCGTGAGCATCCAGCTCTGGGGACCCGACGGGTCCGTCTCGAGCAACTGCAACCTCGCGGTATTCAACCGGAGCCCGACAGGGCAGAGCCTGGATACCCTCGCGTGGCTAGAGCAGAGAAGCATATGTGCGTCTTCCCCATTTTTCTTTAAATGACGAGGTTTTGTTTTATTTTCGTTTTTTTTACCCTCGGCGACCAGGAATGCTGATATCTGGGGTCCGGTGTAGGCCAAGCATGGCAGGCGGTGTTTTCGTTTGCGCTCGTCGGGGCTATCTTCCTGCTTTGGATCATGGTCATGGCCTACCAAGTATTTGCCAACTCATGATGCAGCCGCGCTGAAGTATGCTTGGAGACTTTCAAGCCGCGACGTACTTGCCTTGACCATGTTCTGTCTCTAGAGGAACATTGCAAACCTCAACGCTTTTGGACATTTTTTTCCCTTGTCATATTCCGACAAATTTTGAGATATTCCGACATATACACACTACCTTAGGATACACAGCCTCGACCGGCCTATGGCCTTGCGCGGTACTTACACCGATTGAGCAGCCAGAGACTGATTAGCGAGCACGCGCATGATTTGATGGATTGAATGTCCAGGGCTACGGTGGGGGGTCCTCTTCTTTCTACTGCCTCTGGGAGACTGCACGTGTAGGCGTTTTGGATTTCCTGCGAGTTTTTCGCGGTAGCTATTTGTTGCTGGGTAAGCGGCAAGACCCCGTGGCGGGCATTGGAAGACGAGTGATGATGAGTGAATATGTGATGCTTTTATTTAATGTATGAAGATGATGGAGCGACACATTGTGAGAGCTAAAGAATGAAAGTTGGATAAATTATCAGCCGTGCATTTTGCAGTGTCTGGACTGCTCTCCACCAAGGCATCTTCCGTACTCGGGCTGACTTTGGCATGGTTTACGGAGGCCTCCTCTCTCTGGCCGGTGGCTTTGGGGATGTGGCTCAGCTCCCGCAATAAAAGTAACATATGATTTTGGCAGAAAGCTAGGCACCTGGTGCTTCACAAACATCGGATGGGGGTTTACGCGCTGGAACCCCAATCTCGGCGTCCTGTCTTGCCAAAAGCCTCTTTTGCGTTCGTAGCGGAAGTGACCGCCGTCACGCATGAACCGTTCCCGTCATCCGAGAGTAGAAAGTAGCCCAGCGTAGAAAGCATTTCATCACCGTGATCGTCGTCACATGTTTGTTTGACGAAGTGAGTATCCATGTACCTCATCCGTCCGACCAATGTTGGTCGATCTGAGGTGACGTAGCCGTAGCCTGGAAATACGTACACTCACACAGCTTGACCCTTGAGGGAGTTCTTCGTACCTACCCACCCACCCACGTGCCCTCGCACGGTGGGTTGTCGTTCAGCCAGGTAGGGATGTCAGAGATGGTGGAGCTGTGCATGCGCCGCACCCGCGCAATTTAGGTCGACTGCGTTCATGTCCTGTCGACAGTGTGGTGCTGAGGTTTGGCGAGCTGGAGGGCTAGATTGCTCTGGGTCTACGTCAATCGATAAATATGTCTTTGGTATTTGCCTGCCCGGTTCGATTTCAGCCTGCCAAGCATCTTGGATTGGCGTTCTTTCGGGGAATAATGGCACGAGTGGGTGAGGACCCTGAAATTCCTTGGCAAATAGGTTGTGTGCCTATCTCTATCTCTCTCTAGTCATGCTTGTTGGCATCCTTGGGTTCCAGCTGAGGTTAGCCAAGATGTTGCACGGCTCTCGTCAGGTACCAGACCGTCCAGAAGTAATAGCGGGAGGCGACAAGACAAGATCCAAGACCAGGTTTCTCGAGAATGAAGCTTGTTTTCTGCGTGTGGGGTGGAATTGTATCTGTCTCGGCTTTCTGGCTTTCTGCAGCAAAATCGGCTGGGACTGCGTCGTCAAGTGGAGCGGGATTGAAGGAACAGAGCGGTAATTATGGGTAGGCGCTTGGTCGACTGGGTATCCGTACAGCGCCGGCCTGGAGCCCAGCAGATGAATCATGATGGTCATGTTGGATTGGTGACTTTCTTTGATCTGGTGGTGGACTGGGAAGTACCGGGGGATGACGTAGGTACTCTTTTTTGGTTCTATGGCGCAGGTCCGAAACTGGGAATTTGCGGACTTGGGGGCGAGGAGAGGAGGATTAGGTCATGGCGGGAAGGTCTGGCGGGGGGTGAAGCGGGGGAGGGGCCCTTCCTCCTGGTGTCACCCGGTCGTGGGTTACCTCTGGCGCTTGGAGATGGGCAGGCTTGGCTGACCTGGTAGAAGGCGAGATGTATATAAGACGTAGGCATTCCTCGCTTTTCAAATGCCAGAGTACCTATCAACCTTCGAGCCATCCCAATAACAAACAATCCACGCAGACATAATCAGCGAAATCACCCAACAACTACAAGCCTTCAAAATGGACAAGCTCAAGAACCTCGCCTCCGGAAGCACAGGCAACAACACCGCCGCCGCCCCCGGCCAGCAGAAGCAGGATCCTGTCGATAAGAGTGCGTACAAACGACCTACCAATCATGATTGAAATACTGACATAGTGCAGTTTTCGACATCGGCTCCAAGAAGGCTGGCCACGACTTCTCCCCCAGCACAGACGAGAAGATCACCGATGCCGGTCGAGGAATCTACGAAAAGGTGACCGGAAAGAAGGTCAACCCCAAGATCTCCAACTAAATGTACAACACCACCATTTTTACGGCTATGACTTTTTCACGAAATCAGGACGGGAATATTAGCGGCGATGCGATCGTAGTATCCATACAATTTTAATCAACCATTTCATCGACCTTATGTCAATACCCTCGTGTGAACATGACCCAATAGACCGTCGTATACTTTACTTGCGGCGACTTTAGCTGCAAAGACGCACTCGCCTCGGAGATGTATTAAGCTGTCGTCCACTTCGCTGTCGTGCGAACGTGCTGCAAAGCTCTACAGCCTGTTGGCATGCTGTTGTGACTAAGCGTACCTGCAAGCGAATACGCAAATGTGTAGGTACCTGGTTGCAACGACAGCTAAGCATTACAGATGCATCTGGCTGGATCGCGGTCTCGAAGCATGATGTGTCCAGCGCGATGATGATCCGTCAACGCGACAGCTAGTGACGATAGGTTCAAGTGGAATATCAAAAGAGCCAGCATGAATTGGTAGATGAATGGCTGTTTTTGGAGAGTCTGTCCAAATGTTCACCACAAGTCATTTCTCCAAGGCCTTGATGATGATGATAATAGATATCCCAAAAAGATGGAAACGACGGGCTATTGCTTGCAGCACTCATGCTAAGCTCTCAGTAACGTATCACGGATCAATTCCCATCACTTGCATGCATGATAAGAATCGAGATAAGGGACACCAGCACCCTAGGAATGTCCAGATGCTAGGCCGGGATCCGGGGATCATGGCAAAAAAGTGGTTTGTCGGAATTGAGAGACTAATGAAACGTGGCATACGAAATAAGGCGCATCATTGGCGGACGTGTCGACGCGACAGAGGACCGGCGCAGTGTTTGAGTTTGGGCCGATGGACGGGGGAAGGGGAAAACTTCTCTTTGGCATGGTGGATGACAGGGAGCCTGGACATGCGGGGCACTACCTTAGGGCAGAAGGATGAGGTGGTAAAGAAGATGGTGGTGCCCCTATTACTTGCATCGTCTCTAGCATTGGTCGAGCAGTATACACCACGCCGGGCAAAAACGCGAGGCCCAGATGTCCAGATGGAGAAGAAAAGCATACGTAGTAGGAAGGGTTAGCGGACGAGGTATCCGTAGTGGACCCCGCTCGACCACTGGCGCGCAACGCGCCCCTTCGCGGCAGAAGCGCACATTAGGGGAACTCTCGACACCTTCATCAGCTGGCAATCCATTCCTTCGTCGCGGACTCTTCCATCTGCAGTTGATATTTATGTTTCAAGATGCATTCATGAGTTCCATTTTCAAAGCTGACCGGGACATTATTCCGTATCCTACGTGGATAGAGGGTCGCTGCAGACGCCATCCACTTCTACAGTCTCAGTTCGGCTGGGTATCACAGCAACGACACAGGAAACAGGGGTCGTCCATGGTGATCCGAAGGGGGGTGGTCTGGGCGTTTTCGAGATCCATATCCCTTAGGTAAGCACGTGAGCTGGTACTTCAGGTACGAACACACCGGAGTCGCTTCCGGCGGCGATTTGTGATTGAACAGTCGTTGACAGGAGGAATAAACATTTTCAAAAGAGACTTAAAAAAGAGAAAAGAAAATAAAAAGCAACTGCCAGGCCAGAGACTCAAACTGGAGCTCGGTGTTGTGAGTCGTGAGCCTCTATTGTGTTCCTTACCTAAGGCACCTCCTCAGAGACCTCGGACAGATGCATTTGAGAGGGACCGAGCGCGCCGCCGTGCCTGGCCCCCCCAATTAGACTGCAGTTTTCTGTTTGTGTTGCATTTTCGCGGATCAACAAGCCATCCTTCGTTTTCCAGCTCCTCTTCTGGAGGTGCATGGACAGTGCCTTAGGTACGGATACAATATCTCGTACCCTACCTTACCTACCTTACCTTACTGCTTACGTGCTTACCTTACCTTCCCGGCCTGCATCCAGGCACAGCACATCATTCCCCTTAGCCTCACCCGATACAAACCCGATACGGACATCTTAGCGTCGTGCCCACCTCTTCCTTCTCTTCCAAAGCCAAGGTAAGGTACCGACCAACCTTGCTTGCTGGCCCAAGGTCGCCAGGGCAGTTGTCCAAGCGGTCGAAAGAAGGGCGGAAGGAACACCCCTAGGTACGTGCTTTCTTCTCTGCAGCGTTCATGATACATCCACGTCTGCGTCCACAACTCCACGCCCACCGCCCGCCCACGCACTTGTTCTGTGCGACACGTCGACGTCGCCTTCGTTGCTGCTGCTCCATCCTAATACCACCACAGACTCCCGACTGACGAGGGAAGAAAAGTCTGACACTTCGTAGCTACTTTGCTTTTTGTTGTCTGTGCCGTCCGTCTATTCTCACCGACCATCAATCGCAAATATATCCTCGCCTGCAACATCTTCCAGCGCCCGCCATTCCCCGGCTCGAGCCCTCTCCCGAAACGGCCAATCCTCCCCTCGAGGACCGACGACGGGCGAGACAAAGAAAAACCACATCCTCAACCAGCCGAATGCATCCCCCGAACCGCACAGCCACTTCCCGCCATGGAACATGATGAGACCCGGCCCTCGAGCCGTACTAACCAACCCGACGACTCCCGCCCTACTACTGCCCGCCGGATAGACGATTATGATGATACCTCGCGGCTCCATCATTCAGAAAACGCTGCCGCTGACGGCTCGCAAAACACACCAACCAAGACCTCTCACGACGGACATGATCACGACCACGAATCAGGCCGCAGCACCCCGTCCAACAGCCGCACCCATCCCGAACCCCCAAACGAATCCATGCTCCCTCCCCCGCGACCCCAGACCTCCGCCGCCCCGGACACCAGCTTCGTCGAGGGTCCCACCTTTGACGACTCCTTCCATGGCGATTCTTTGGCCGAGTCTGCTGTCCGCGCCCATCTTCAGGACGTCGAATCAAGCTTCGTCTCTCGAGTCTCCCCCATTCCCACAATAACTCACGAGGGCACCGACGACACCTACCTCTTCGATGGCGCAGCCGCTTCTGCAAGATCCCCTGCCCCAGCCAGACAACCCCCTGCGAGTCCCAGCCCCAGTCCAAGACCGAGACCCGAAGCGATCCCCGAAGAAAAATCGGCCATCAGCGACCTTCCCGAACTGCGGCCTCAAGACTCGGCCTCTGCCGACGTCTCCAACACAACATCTGCTCTGGAAAATATGTCTTCGTCACCCGCCGCCGCCGCCGCTGCGCGAACAATCTCCAGAGCGATTTCCAGCGCCAGCAACCGGACCGACAAGCAGTCACAGGGACCCGTCCCGGGCGACGACACGGACGAGGAACGGTCGCTGTCTCGCGCAGAGTCTGTAGCCGAATCGGTATCCACGACCCTCCGAAGCAAGCGCTCTGACGGGAGCCTTCACGGGGGCTCGGTGGATGCCGGCAGCACACCCGGCCATTCTCTCCGCTATGGCACGCGGCCTAAGTATCTGCGCAGCCGGGGCGCCAGCCAGCGATCCTCCGTCTCCTCTTTCATCACCAACCCCGATACCCACGATGAGCTTGAGAGCGAAGGCACCGCCAATTTGGGCGCCGATTTTGCCCTGCAATCTGGTGGTGCAGCCGGCACGCTAAGCCTACCCCGTAGCCTAAGCAGCATCCTGTCGCGCTCCGTGAGCATTGGCAGCATGGTCTCGGGTATGGACGACCCCGAATCACTCCCAAGCCAACTCGAGACCCTCGCAGAAGACAACAACAGGTTCTCGTCGCGCCGTCCAGCCCGAAATGAAGACCTACTGGCCACCCCGAAACCTTCCAAAGAGAATCTGACCGCACCCACCGATACCGTCATTGCCCGGCATGTTAGAAATGTGCATGTCCCTGAGTCGCTGGCCATGGAGTACAGGACCAAGAGCGGCTTCGTGACGCCCCGTAAACCCTCGGACATGCCGCTTGGCGCCTCCACGAGATCGGGTAAGAATCTGACGCTCAAGGAGCAGAGCAGCACGATTGAGCGCCTTTCCAAAGAGAATTTCGATCTGAAGCTCAAGGTCATGTTCCTTAGCGATCGCCTTGACAAGCTATCCGAAGAGGGTGTTAAGGAGATGATCTCGGAGAACGTGGAGCTCAAGACGAGCCTCGCCGTCATCCAGCGTGACAACAAGGCATTACGAAGGCGGGTCAAGGAATTGGAGAAGCAGTTGAAGGACGATCAGGATCGCCCCGGAACGGCCAAAAGTGTCGGCTCATCAAACGACAGCTCCTCCGACCAGGATGCCCAGGAACGCGAGGAAGAGTTGATATACTTACGCGAGCGCGTCGAAGAATACGTCACCGAGATTGAGAGGCTTCGTAATGATAGCATGGCAAAGGAAGCAGAAAAGCGCAAGCTCAGTGAGGTGGTCAGATCACTAGGCGAGAGGACAAGCGGCAATCTCGGGAGTCAGGAAGAGGCGGATGTATGGAAGGACCTGCTTGAGCAGGAAACAGCCCGACGCGAGCAGTCTGACGAAGATAACCGCAAGCTACGCGACGAAATCTTCCGCATGAAACAGGAAGCGAGTGGCGGCCACGGTGGCATGCACCACACCACCAACATTTACAACATCACGAAGAAGCATAGACAGGTCTCTCCGAGCCGCCCTGTGTCTGGTCTATCAGGCGATCTCGAGACCAATGGCGGCTTTAGTGCCGCGAGTACGTTGGTCGACGAGCTGCGGAGAGAGAGTGAGCAATTGCGACACGAAAACGCCGAATTGAGACGCGAGGTTGGAGCGCAGACATCCATGCTGACGTCGAGGAATCGTGAAAAGGAGCGGTTATACCAAGAGATTGAGGATCTAAAGATGGCACAGCGGCGAGGAGGACCGGCACCCTCAACGGTCGACTCCCTTCTTGAGCGTTCAGCATCCCGCGCCGGTGCCCACCACCGGTCCATGTCACGGGTGAGTGCCGGTAGGACGCAAATGACAGATATAGACGAATTGGAGCGCGAGGAGCTGGAGAACAAGCTCGCCGAAACGCGCGACAAGATCAGCGAGATCAAATTACAGAACCAAGAGCTCCAACGTGAGCTTGAGGGATGTATGGCAGATTTTGAGACCGCAGTCGAAGGTAAGAGCCAGGCTGAGGAAATTGCCGTCACACTCCAGGAAGATCTCGACAATGCCATGAACGACCTCGTGGCTTTGCAGGCTGAGAGGGACGAAGCACTCAGGGAGCAGGCAGATATGGAGACAGAATTCGAGTCGCTACGGAAAGAAGCCCAGGAGGAAATTGATGCGCTGGAGGGCGAGGCCGATCAACGAAGCGACGAGATACAGAGGCTACAGCTTGAGCTCAATGACCGTACAGAGAATTTCGATGCACTGCAGGAGGAGATGCGCAAGATGAGCGAGGCGTTGGTGGGATTGGAGGACGAACAAGCAGCCAAGATTCGCAGGATTAAGCAGCTAGAGCAAGAACTCGCAGACGCCAATAAGGAATCAGAGGAGCTCGAGTCCAAGCTGCTCGAGTCCAACGACAAGGCACAGCGGCTTAGCGTGCAGCAAGAATCTAGCCAGGGCGAGATTGCCTTCCTACGCGAAGAGCAAGAGGGCGACAAGATCCGCATCGGCGACCTCGAGGCAGCCCTTGCGAATACCGAACAGAGCTTACGCGATGAGCGTGACAGGATCAAGGAGTTGGAGCAGCGTCTCGTCACTGAGCGTCGCCAGCACGAGATGGTCTCCAATCAGGAGAAGGAGGAGGTGACGCAGTTTGTCAACGAGCTCAACCGCGAGATGTCGGCAGCCAAAGATGAGGCCCGGAGGTTACGTAAGAGTCTCACCTCACGCGAAGTCGAGGCGACCGAATGGAAGGAGAGGCTTATGGAGCTGGAGAACAATCTCAGAGAGGCACTGGGCGATCTTAACGGGACACGATCCAGCCTTCTCAAGGTGAGCAAGCTAATTGCCTCCAAACGTACCACATGCACTAACAAAAGCAGTCGATTGCCAAGCTCCAGCGCGAGCTCGAGAACACTGTTCGCGAGTTGGACACCACCAAGGCATCGCTCGTTGAAAAGGATCGCATCATTAAGCAGCGCGACGCCCTGCTTGAATCCCACGGCTTGGAATCTCGCAAGCTTGGAGGAGAGCTCGAGAAGGAGAGACAGGCGCATCGGACGACGAAGAACCAGTTTGAGACATTCCAAAAGACGCACCTGCATGTGTCGAGGACCGTCAGCACCCAGGATTTGCGCATCACGGAGCTTGAGTCATCACGGACCCAGGACAAGAAGAAGATTTCGCATCTCGAAGCAACCTTCCGAGATCAGCTCACTGAGCGCAACAACTTGCTGCTTGTGCTGTGGACACGACTCTCGGCCCTCTGTGGCACTGACTGGGCGCACGACAACAGCCTCATCAATGGGCGCGCGTTGCCTTCCTTGGAGGCTGTGGCTACGATGCTGCCTGGATTCAGTAAAAACTTGCTCGGCGCCATCAAGATGATTGAGACCATGGTGGGCGGCTTCTCGTCTCGCGTCAAGGGCGTAGAACGGGACTTGTGGCGCGAGTACCAAAGCCTCGAGAACAACCTCGAGATCCGGACTAAGAAGCTGGAGCGGCTGGAGACGATTGTGCGCAACAGCGTAGCGTCCGGGAGCCTCGGGTCTTACGAGCAGGCCAGAATGGAGCGCCTCGAGGATGCCTACCGCCAACTCAAGGTTGAGAATGCGACATTGCGAACCGCTCAGGACGTCAGGAGTCGGGCTGCCTATTCAGCAACCAACGACCCCAGCGCGGTCATCACTGAACCTGGCAGCGGAAGCCCGTCACCGTCCATCCCCACGGGTCCTCGAGAGCGGGAGAGGAGGCCTCGCAAGGGCGAGAGAACATCCACAATGACGCGTAGCGTTTCCAGTCACACCGTGACAACGCCTGGGTCCACCAATCACAACCCGTTCGAAGCCACGTTGGCGGAGAGAGACCCAGCAGACAACCGATGGATCTTCAAGCTGCGCGACCTCGAGAACAAGCTCAAGGCTGAGCGCGAAGGCCGCTCGCAGGACCGTAATGCGGCAAGGCAGCGGCTGGGTGGTCTCGAGACGGAGAACCGCGATTTGAGGACGGAGGTCAACCGCATACGGAGGGCAAACGGACAGATGGGGGACAGCTGAAGAAGCAAGAGCGAATGAGAGAGTGTGTCCCATATTTTCATTTGTATTATTCCACCTTTTGTAACAACACCAAAGCCGGAGTGGGTGGGCAAACGTCTCATTTGTCTTTCATTCTATTTCTTTTTTCAGCATTTGTAACGTCAGCGACGAACGGCCTTTGCTGGGGATCTGGAGGAGTTTTGCGGATTGGCCGCCTTTTGGGTATGATAGTCTAATACCAAAGCCTCTGTCTGGCGTTGTTTAGCCGCCTGCCAGGAAACAGATGACGGCCCCCCCTTGAATCGCCTCGTGTCGAAATGTGTCGAGCTGCAAGGTGTCGTGTGGCTGACGTTCCGTCTTTTAAGCTGCGAGCCTTACTGAGGAGCAAGAAGGTCAATGTCGGGGCCCATTTTTTTGCTAGAGCGGAACCGGACTCGGGCGCAGGTGAAGGCGGAGGGAACCCCGCTGAGTCCTTCGGAAAGGGGAAAACCCAGGCTGGGTGCGGCGGTGCCACACGCCACACGCTTGGCCTTCCACTTACCCCAAATGCGCATTGCTATTCGGGGATGGGTCACACTGAGAGCCCAAGGGGATGATGCATGTCATCATGCTACTGACCGGGGCGGGGCAAGCGGGGCCCCGCAGTGATCTTGCAGGTTGGGGCCGCCCGCCTCAACTACGGCAGTCTGAGTGAGTTGCTTATGGATGTGAGTATGACGGTCCGTCGGCGTTGCCAACTTGAGAAGGCCGACGACGTTGCTAGCGATAAGATGTGTATTGGGAGGGCTTCTGGTTTGGTATAAGAGGCCAATGGAACCTGCTTCTGTCGATGAACCTCGAGCCCATGATCATTAGCGAGGTTGAACAGGTTCGACATTTTACGAATCCGGCCTTGATTTGTTTGGATTGGAGTTCCGAGCAATTTCTATTTCATTGATTTCGGCCTCCCTTCCCAACGGCTTGAGGAATCCTTTTACACGACAGTGGATACTACATGTAGGATTTACCGATCCTTACGACAACCTTTACTCGATATTCATATGTGATACGCACTCATCTGTACACTAATAGGCTGTCAAAATGTCCCGTCTCCTTGGCCTCTCCCGAGGCAGAAAACCTGCCCTCCTCTGCTTCTGCTTCTCATCATCTCAAAGCCGTACCGTGATGATGGGCGCCGCAGCACCCAAGAAAGAAGGCGACATCTCCTCCATCTTCGTCTCCCTTTCTGGCACCGCCCGCGAAGCACTCCCGGACCGCTTCCGTGCGTTGAAGAAGGACCTGGTTGCGGGCCACGAGGAAGCCGTCGTCGCGTCTTGGGGCCGGCTTCTGCGTGCCTTGCGGGAGGAAAACGAGGTGGTCCGGGAAAGGGGGCCTGCCATCATCCCGAGTGTCGAGTTCAAGGACTTGGAGGGCGACGTAGAGAGACTAAAGGGCGAGATTCGCAAGCGGGGTGCCGCTGTTGTGCGTGGTGTCGTTGATGAGAAGGAGGCCAGGGGGTATAAAGAAGAGGTTGAGGAATATGTGAGGAAGAACCCGTCAACAAAAGGTGTGTTCGCTGTGGCCCTGTCCTCCTCTTGCCCTTGAAGGGAACGTCCATAACTGACCAACACTTAATGAAAGCTTTCCCAGCGGATAACCCCCAAGTCTACGAGATGTACTGGTCCCTCCCGCAGCTTAAAGCCCGCTCCCACCCCAACATGCTCAAAGTCCAGTCGATCCTCATGCGCTCCCTCTGGAACAAGTCCCCCTCGGCCGCCATCTCCCTCCAGCCCCTGACGTACGCCGACCGCCTTCGCATCCGCCAGCCCGGCGACGCGACGTTCGCCCTCGGCCCACATATTGACGGCGGGTCCGTAGAGAGGTGGGAGCGCGAAGGGTATGGCAAGACCGGCACCTACGACGCCGTCTTCCGGGGCGACTGGGAGGGGTACGACCCGTGGGACGTCAGCGCCCGCGTCGAGGCCGTGCAGGATTTGTACAACGGCGCCGGCGCCTGCAGCATGTTCCGCATGTTCCAGGGGTGGCTGAGCTTGAGCTCCTGCGGCCCGGGGGAGGGGACCTTGTTGGTGAACCCGCTCGTGCAGCTCTCGACTGCCTATTTCCTCCTGCGACCCTTTTTCCAGCCGCTGAAGGAGGTCTCTGCGAGTGAGGACGGCGCAGGAGGGGAGGAGTTCTTGCGAGAGGAAAACTGGGCGTTTACGGGTGGCGAGGCGATGAGGAGCGAGTTGCAAGGTGCGACGCCGGGACACGGACAGGAGCTTAGTGAGGCCCTGCATCCGCACTTGCAGCTTGGCGCGACCATGGTTCACGTTCCGCGGATCAAGCCGGGCGACTTTGTCGTGTGGCACGCGGATCAGATCCACGCGGTCGACAAGGTCCACCAGGGCCGAGGGGATTCGAGCGTCATATATATACCCGTGTGTCCGGTGACGGATCTGAATGTCGCTTACTTGGCGAGGCAGAGAGATGCGTTCCTCGAGGGCCTGCCCGGGCCGGATTTCCCTGGTGGAAAGGGGGAGAGCGAGCACGTTGGCAGGCCTGGGGAAGATGCTATTCGGGGGGTGGAGGCGAGGCGGGCGATGGGGCTTGAGAAGCTGGTTGGCGCTGGGGATGGGCCTGGAGAGAGGGATCTGATTGGGAGGGCGAACAAAGTCCTGTTTTTCTGATTCCAAAGGATATGAAGGGGTTGTGTGTGTGTATCTACGGTGTGGGAAGTATCAGCTCAGGACTTGGACAAAGGGCAATTTGCAAGCACATGATCAATTCATGGCTTTCTGTTTTTCGCCAATCTCAATGCAACCACGATAACATTTTCTTGATGAATCTATCTTGTTCTCCCTCTCCCTCTTTTTGGGCTTCGGCTTCGATGTCAAACCATAGTAATCAAGCGCGCTCTCCCGGCCAGAGAGGACGCGCATGTCTACGTCCCATATATATAGAGCGAGTAGATCAAGGCAGAGGTAAAGGTAAGGGTGTGAGAATGAGAGTGAGAGTGAGGGTGAGGGTGAGGGTGAGAGTGAGTCTGGAGGGAGGAGAAATGCTTTTCGAAGTACGACTCGAGGGCCGCAAATGCGGGGAATCATCATTGGGTCAGGTTCGAGATGTCCAACTTTCTGCAAGGCTCGTTCTAGAGTTCGGGAGTGGTGAGGGCATCGGCCTTGCTGAGGTGGCATTGCGGGTTGAGTTGTCTGGAAATGGATCGAGGTTGCGTTGGATTCACTTGAACAAGTGAGCTGACGGCTCTTAGAGAATTATGTACGGTATGACAGAATGCAATGATGAGCATATAGGAGAGAGAGAGAGGGTGAATAAGTGTGTACTAGGTCTGTGAGTGAGAAGGTGAGCGAGTGAGCGAGCGAGTGCCCTGCGCAAAGGCGCATGGAGGGGTCGAACAAGATTGCTACCTACCTCACCTTACCTTGACGCGGCGCGACAAGCGGTGGTGGGGGCGGGGCACTGGCATGCTCGAATTGGGTCCCCCCATTGGTTGACTGCCACATTTGGGAACACATAAGCTTTTTAGTCAGCACAGCTGTCCTCCGCTAAGTGAGGGGTCGTCACTACCTAGGTAGGGTAAGGTAGGCTTCACCAGCTTCGCCAGGTTCATCAGGAGATGCCCGCATAGGTAGGTAACAAGCCTGTAATTGTTTGGATAGCACATTACCGGTGCGCTCTCTAGACTCCTTGCAACATGTGTCCTTTTACTAAGACTTTGGCGAGGGCGAGGAATAACGTGGTATCGCCTCTAGGACACTTCAGGACGCACATTTTAAGACGTACTAAAGGAGTTCACACTTATCAAGTAGTCGTCAAGTTCATTCAATTCATCAACTTTTGGTATCCGTGATATGCCCTATTCCAGACTCTCCGGAGTCTCCTGGGCGCCATCCTATGACGACTTATGCTCCTCTCACCACAACGTTGCCCCCTGCCCCCTGCTCCTGAAAACATTCCATTACTCTTTACTGTTGCTGCACGAACGGAGCCATAAAGGGGGTGATGTAATCGCTCTTGCCGAGCTGAACGCCCTTGGAGCGCAGGATATCGTAGGCCGTCGAGACGTGGAAGAAGAAGTTGGGCATGCCGTAGGCCACGAGGTAGTCGCGGGCCTTGATCTGCACCTCGCCCTTGCCGTAGCCGAGGCCGAGGGGTACGAGGGCATCGGTGCGGGCCTCGAACGTCTTGGGGTCGGCGGCCTTGACGACGGTGATGGCGTGCTCGACGCGCTGGCGCAGTTCGCCGAGGCTGGCAAACTCCCTGCCCAGGGCCTCGGGCTCGGTGCCTTGGACGCGGGCGATGATCTTGATGGCGCAGTCGCTAGCGACAAAATACTGGAAGGTGAAGGGGAGCATGTCGTCCGCCAGCTTCCAGTCGAGGATCTCCTTGGCGTCAATAGACTTTTCCGCGGCGTACTCCTCGGCCTTGGCGACAATGTTGAGGAGAGAGTTGAGACCCGCGAGGAGGAGGGGGACGGTGGCGTCGTACAGAGTGTAGGCCATGTTTGCGGCTGGTGCGGTGGAAATGGTGAACGTTGATGTGGTTGCTTTTGATGATTGATGAAGGGGGTTGTTGATTTGATGCTTCAAGGCTGCCGGCATGTGGTCAAGTCGATGGGGGACTAGAAGATTTTTATGTCTTCAACCGCTTTCCAACTGGGCAGGAAGTAGGCTCTCGAAAGAGCGGTGGGAGAAGGAGCAGATCCAAGGCCCCTGACCTGGTGCAGGCAGGTGGTGATCGGGCGTTTCTGTCGAGTTCGACGAGCGGGTCTTGTTGACTAATGCGCCGGTGCGGGTTGGAGTGCTGGGCTAGGAACTCGGCACGGCAACTGTCACAGTCTGCAGCCCTCGTAAAATGAACCTTTGGCCAGTCTGCGGCCCCTTGCGTCGTGCGCGGGCACTCGCCAGGTCCATGCCGGGGCTGTTTCTCAGTCTCTCAGTCTCTCCGTAGCTAATGGTCGGCTCTTGCCTTACCTTGAGGTACTTCGGACTCGGGCCGTGCGTCTGGTCTCGCAGGCTGATCAGATCCATGAGCGAATAACGGCGTCGGGTGCCGCTTGCCGGGTAGTCACTGGAACTGAGGGTCCGCTGACAAATCCGTGTCCTCCTTGTCTCACGGGCTCGCTCTCGCCTCGCCCATCCTTCGCCGAACGAAGCTCTCGATTCGCGCCTGTGGGGGG
>NW_019173199.1:0-27500 GCF_001831195.1 Colletotrichum orchidophilum | reverse complement strand
ACTTTTACTTCCTCTAAATGACCGAGTTTGGATAACTTTCCGGCCCTGAGTGGTAGTTGCCCACCTCTCTGGGCCAGTCCGAAAGCCTCACTGAGCCATTCAATCGGTAGTAGCGACGGGCGGTGTGTACAAAGGGCAGGGACGTAATCAACGCAAGCTGATGACTTGCGCTTACTAGGGATTCCTCGTTGAAGAGCAATAATTGCAATGCTCTATCCCCAGCACGACGGAGTTTAACAAGATTACCCGGGCCTTCCGGCCAAGGGAGTACTCGCTGGCTCCGTCAGTGTAACGCGCGTGCGGCCCAGAACATCTAAGGGCATCACAGACCTGTTATTGCCTCAAACTTCCATCGGCTTGAGCCGATAGTCCCTCTAAGAAGCCGGCGTACTGCCAAAGCAATACGGGCTATTTAGCAGGTTAAGGTCTCGTTCGTTATCGCAATTAAGCAGACAAATCACTCCACCAACTAAGAACGGCCATGCACCACCACCCACAAAATCAAGAAAGAGCTCTCAATCTGTCAATCCTCATTGTGTCTGGACCTGGTGAGTTTCCCCGTGTTGAGTCAAATTAAGCCGCAGGCTCCACCCCTGGTGGTGCCCTTCCGTCAATTTCTTTAAGTTTCAGCCTTGCGACCATACTCCCCCTGGAGCCCAAGCACTTTGATTTCTCGTAAGGTGCCGAACGAGTCAAAAAATAACATCGTCCGATCCCTAGTCGGCATAGTTTATGGTTAAGACTACGACGGTATCTGATCGTCTTCGATCCCCTAACTTTCGTTCCTGATAAATGAAAACATCCTTGGCAAATGCTTTCGCAGTAGTTAGTCTTCAATAAATCCAAGAATTTCACCTCTGACAATTGAATACTGATGCCCCCGACTGTCCCTATTAATCATTACGGCGGTCCTAGAAACCAACAAAATAGAACCACACGTCCTATTCTATTATTCCATGCTAATGTATTCGAGCATAGGCCTGCCTGGAGCACTCTAATTTTTTCAAAGTAAAAGTCCTGTTTCCCCGGCACACCCAGTGAAGGGCATGCGGTTCCACAGAGGGAAAGGCCCGGCCGGACCAGTGCACGCGGTGAGGCGGACCGGCCAGCCAGGCCCAAGGTTCTACTACGAGCTTTTTAACCACAACAACTTTAATATACGCTATTGGAGCTGGAATTACCGCGGCTGCTGGCACCAGACTTGCCCTCCAATTGTTCCTCGTTAAGGGATTTAAATTGTACTCATTCCAATTACAAGACCCAAAAGAGCCCTGTATCAGTATTTATCGTCACTACCTCCCCGTGTCGGGATTGGGTAATTTGCGCGCCTGCTGCCTTCCTTGGATGTAGTAGCCGTTTCTCAGGCTCCTTCTCCGGGGTCGAGCCCTAACCCTCCGTTACCCGTTGTAACCATGCTAGAACACTACTCTAGCATCGAAAGTTGATAGGGAAGAAATTTGAATGAACCATCGCCGGCGCAAGGCCATGCGATTCGAGAAGTTATTATGAATCACCAGTGAGCCCCGAAGGGCATTGGTTTTTAATCTAATAAATACATCCCTTCCGAAGTCGGGATTTTTAGCATGTATTAGCTCTAGAATTACCACGGTTATCCAAGTAGTAAGGTACTATCAAATAAACGATAACTTATATAATGAGCCATTCGCAGTTTCGCTGTATAATTGCTGCAAAGTCAAGGAACGCCCCTGGCGCCGTACTTGCAATCCTGGCCCCCCGCGGCCCGCTCCTTGCCAGCGCTTGACTCGCGGTCCTTGTCAACTCAAGAATCACGCACGTGAAGGACTCCACAGCAACTCTTCCGCTCCATCTGCGACTCTTGGCCGGAGAGATGCTGTATTAGTGCCGTCACTTAACTTCCGAATGACTCGTACAGCTTCAAGGGTTTCCAACAACCAACTTCTTCAAACGGAACTCTGCATACACGATATCCCTTTGTATCCGTAAACTGCAGGCAATATCTCTTCTCTCTCCATCCAAGCCACCTTCCCCCCCCCCCTCCTCCACCCCTATTCCAGATGCGGCGCCAATAACACGAAACCGTCACCGACGAGGGGCAGGGAATACAGACATATTGTCCAGAGGCACCACAGCTTCCAAGCTCTGGCGTCCGTTTCTGGGGTCCGCGTTCGAAGCACCCCAACAACGACCATGGCGCCGGACAGCGTGGGCAGCAGCACTGCCCACGAGCGGATATGCCAGACGTAGACGCATATGCACGACCAGAAGGGGACGAGCACCGCAAGCGACGCCCGCGAGGCCCTGTCGCCGAAGAATAGGGGCACCGTCGCGCGGCCCCGTCCGCGGTCGCCGGCCTGGTCTTTGAGGTCCTGCACCTGCATCGTCGTCAGGATGGCGGCGCTGATGATGGCGGCCCATGCGTAACCCTCGTGGGTGATGCTGATGGGTACGTGTGCGTGTACGTCATCGGCCGCGCCTGCTGCTGCCGCCGCCGCCACGCCGCTGATGGTGATCTTGAGGGAGGCCGTGTTGAAGAGGAAGTAGGCGACGGCGATGATGGCGTCCCGGACGAGCTCGTCACCCCCGCGCAGGTCGTTGTACAGCCACGTGAGGATCAGGATGAAGACGCCCTCCTTCCAGACGTCGAGCACGTAGTTGAAGGCCAGCACGGCGGGAATGGCCACGAGCATGGCCTTTCGGGTCTGCTCGGGCGTGACTTTGCCCGCAGGTATGGGGCGCCAAGGCTTGTTCGCGAGGTCCTCGGCCACGGATTCGGGACCCCTTTGGTTGGCCAGGTCGAAGATGAGGACGCTGTACCAGTTGAAGGCCACCACCAGAGGGAAACGATAGATGACGGGAAGAATGGCTGCGTGGCCCGAGGTCAGGGGCTGTCCGGTGAGCCCGCCCAGGAGGCCGAAAGCCGTGTTGGGAACGACGAATGTGGCGAAGTTGCTCTCGGTAAAGTCCCATATCAGACGAGGTATGCGGAGGACCTCCATGAAGGTGGAGGAGGAGGAGGACTTCTTGCTGCTCGCCGTGATCTCGCCTTCAAGCGAGGCATGTTTGAGCATGAGGGGAGAATTCTCCCCGAAGCCTGCTGGTTGCTGCATGATGATGGTCCCGTCCTGCGGTCTACTGACAAACCTGGCGTCTAGCAAAGGAGATGAAAAGATACTGGAGAGTGAGGTCCGACAGTCTGGTTCGACACCCTCGGTTGAGCACACGAGAGACAGAGACCCTCTTTACATCTTCTGATATCAAAAAGGGGGCGCTCATGGCCCATTGATAAAGGCCCGCCGAGGTCGACATAATGAACAACATCGTCGGCCTCGGGAAGGTCCATCGTCGCGAGTACATTCACCGCTTCATGATCCATCCACCTTTGATAACACATGCCCCCCCCCCTTCCAACTTCCAGTCTGAATGCCTCCATCGACGAATGTCTAAATTGTTAGTCGGTACTTTGTCGGCCCTGGTCATGTCAAGCCGCGTGTCAAGACGACGTCTCGGAGTCTCGGACGGCCTCGCAGCGAAGTACACTACATGCTGTGACTGGAACGGCAGGTAGTACGTCTGCGGTATGCACCGACCCCTGAGCGATCATACCCGGCTCCGCGAGTGATTTACCTTGCGCAGTATTGATCACCAGAGACGAACCAAAGGGTTAAGCAATGGATTCCTTAAAGAAACGTTCCCTGAAGCAGTTTCCGTTTACGAGTCGTAGCATTCGCGCTGGGCTCGAAACTGGGTAGCCGGACGAGCGAGACCTGCATCCTGGAAGTCTAAAAGAGTCAATTTCTTGGTTTTTCCTTTTGTACCTTGGTCCACCGGTATGCGGAGACACTTTCGATCCAAACTTTGGTGATCCATAAGAGATCGGGAGCCGGTGGGTGCTACGTGATGTCGCAGCGAAAGCAGTGAAGTTGATGGCCCTCGGCCTATATCCAAGCTCTCAGACTTCCCGTGTATCTGACCAGGGACTCCAAGCAACGAATGAGAGTTCAAAATTATAGTAAAGAGTCAGGGACACTTTTTTTATGTGGATACTTGGGTTCGTACTAGCTTCTTGCAAGGTGCCCGAATGTGAAAAAGCTTGCGAACTTCGTATGTGGTTCCCGTTACCTTATCCGACGGGCTCCAGGCCCCACGTTTTTGACTCTGAAAGGCGTGTGGCCAAAAAAAAAGCTTCTTCCTTGCTGGAATCAGCAGCTGGCCACCGAGCACGAAGAGGGTCTACGGATACACTACTCTTGGTTCTGATGAACTTGCCTGCCCACTGCCGGAGGAAAGTGGCTCGGCGTATGGTAGATGGGTAAGTTGCCCCCTCCCTCGCCGTGGATTTGGGTCGTCGTCGTCGTCGCCGTCGTCCAAACTCGGCCTTCTCGTGGTACCCGGGATTCCCATGTCCATGGTCCTACATGGGGACGAGGAACGCTGTCTAGGCGTTTTTTGGGCTAGTAAGACTCAAGTGTGCCGCTTTCCCGGAGAGTGGTCGACGATTCCCAGGTCAGGTCTGGCTGCAAGTGATTGAGATGGTTTCGTTTATGGGAAATCTCCCGGAAGTCTCTTCGAAATGTTTACGATGTCTGCAGATGCAAGTGCCATGGATGAGGTACCCCCGGCTACGTATCGTTTAGACAAACATGAACGTTTAGTATTTTGCTGATTGATTGTTGAGGCATTATGTGTATTAAATAAGAAATAGAAAGAAACACTATGTAGTTACAAAGTAAATGGTTCGGTAAAGAAGCGCAGATATGCCATATCTCGAAAAATCTCATCCATCGGCCGTAAATTCCCGGTCCCCGACTCAAGCCTGCGCCCCCCCTCGCTTCCAAGACTCCTGCGACGCAATGTCCTGATGGACGTAGATGACCGGCTTGCTTCCCATGGGCGCCTCGGTTCCCGGGGAAAACTGGCACTTTGTCGTCAGCTCGGCGCGCTCGAGGTCCACAACGGAAGTGTTATCGCCCAGTTTGTCGTACGTCCGACGGGGATGTCGAGCGCTGTTGCCGCCGCTGCTGTTCGTCAGATCCTTGAGGTTGATCTGGCCTTTGTCGGTCGAAGGGTTTGTGAGCTTGGAGCCGAACTTGGCGACGGCCGGCTTGATGTATGTCTTGAAAAGGGGGCCGAGGGTCGGCAGGCAGGCGATGATGATGCCGATCCATAGCTCGAGGAGACTGACGAGGCCGATGTCGTGGAGGTTGTAGACGAAGTCGACGTCACCGATAGTAGTGATCGTGTTGATGAGACGCCAAATCATGATTGCGATTGTTCTGAAAAATTAGAAAGTTAGCTCTTGCTTGATCCATGAGAGAAGACGAGTAGGAAGCAGGAACTACTTACGCGGCGCCCATGCCAAACATGGCGCTGACGGCAACCTTGTTCCTCAGGGGCATCTGAAGACCCCAGAGCGCCGGCATCGGCAGTGCGGTCATGGCGATGTCGACCACGATGTTGATGGTCACCGAAATGAGCTGGTCGACTGTGATGTCGCGGCAGTGACCGCCTTCGACGGGCGCCCATTGCTGCGACATGGGCGAGCATCTGCTCATGAACAGGATGAGGAACGCGACGCCGTAGGCGCCCGTCACGCCCATGAGGATGTACGACCAGCGCTTGAACTTTGCGGTGGAAAAGATTCTAGTATATAGCCACAGGATGGCCATCTTGATGAAGACGGTTCCCAGGAGCCATGTGACACCACTGGCGAGAATGAGCTGTCGGAGGCGCATGTTAGAAGTATACAACGATCAGGGCGAGATGTTTTGGCTTGCCTTGAATTGAACACCATATTCATCCTGATTCAATTCACTAGTGTGTTTGCCCAAGCCATTGTAAATGGCCCAAATGACAACGCCTTCCAGCGCAATAATGTTGGCCTGTCATTGTTAGTTCGGTGCGGTTGAAGACTGAGTGATGGGACTTACAAACGCAAAGATGATCATTCCGTCATCCCAGTAAAATGACCTTTTCATCACTCTCGCAGACCAAGCCCGCAGACATAAGAACGAGGCATCGACAACGGTAAAGATGACGATCCAAGCCAAGAGGCTCATGCCTCTCGAGCCAGCGCCGGGCATGATGGGCGAATGTTCTCCTTTCAAAGTGTGATGTGATTGGGCCCAGTCAGCTGCTCTGCTTTCTGTCGTCTGGAAAGCCAGCAATCAATGAGAAGGAGTTTCCGGATATCAGCCCGATGGACATCTGCCGTCGCCACACAGCTCGCGCGGGGGATGCCTTTATCTCTTATGGGGGGTGCGGGAACGACGCTCATGGCGTCAAAAAGCCGCCGGGTGCCATGCCACCACCCTCTTGCTCTCTAGTCCCTTCCCACAAAGACGAAACGTGGTTCCCGCGACTATCAACCACGGCCAGGAAATCCCAAAGGAGAAGTGGACGAAAGGGAACCAGAAAATGAGACGCACGTCAATGTGACGCTATTCTGCGGCAGTTCCCGGCATATTGGTGTGCTGCCGGCCCATTGACACTAGTTCGAAAACGAGAGTAAGAGATGGCCATGTAAGTATGACATTATGTATCCGTACATTGCACTACTTTGCCGAACCATGATTTCTCCTCCTGCACACCACCCATTTGGTAAGCCTGCCGGGCAAACTTCTGCTCATCTGATCGAAGGGAGACAAGATAGGATGGCATGGATCAGATCAGTAAGGGTTCTGCGCTCGCATGACACTGCATTATTTCATCCCCTCCCCCCTACTTGCCATGCTCAGCATGATAGTTGAATAGTAATACTCCGTAGGCATTGGTTCTTAACAGTCTCGTCTTTCAGGACCAACCACCCGCCTGCTGTTGTTGCACGTGTGGGTAATATCGATAGGGAACCATGGTCTTCCCATATGACCGTTCTCTTCTCAGATGTGATCGGAATTCGATATGTACGTGATGGGGACTCCACAGCCTCATCAACCCCCAAGGGTTGTCGAGTTGCCAGTCCCAAAGACTTCTTGGTCCAACGAGAGTCCCCTCTGGGAAAGCTCCCGTTCCTTGCCCTCTCCGCTCTACCATTTCATTTCAGGGTCAACCGTTCCCCAGTCTATTCAGAGCTTCGAGAGTGGGGATAGTCCCAAAGTGGAGTTTCTGCAAGTTGCTCTATCAAACTTTCTGGGACCCTTGTCAACCGGCCACTATGTATACGTATGTATACGTAGTACACAGCAGACCAAGTCCCACACTGCCACAAAGCAACCATGTGAAAGAGAAGAGAAAGTAGTCTTTAGCAGCACCGCCGTGTATTCGTTATCCCGGTTGGATGCAATGCTTCCCACCACGGGTCTGCACCTTCTTCTAAGGGGGAAACGTACCTGACCTTGACGGGTACGACCATGGTCATGTTGCAGCGAGGTTTGCGTTGCTTCGCCGATAATTATGCGAGGCACAGGTGTCACTTTTTTGGTCGGTCTCAGTTTCACCAACAACCCGAGTTGTCGGTGGAGACATACGCCCGTTGCCGCTTTTTAGTTGCTTACCAGTCAGCCATCTGCACCTGCATCCTTGATTCCTCCAAGGAAGCTGGGCAGGTAACGCCGCCGCCCAACCAACCAACCGGTCCGTCAGGTCATGGTCCTTCAGGTGCGACTGCGCCGCAACGCTACATATCACTGAGTTTGTCACCAACGGCCCGAGCTTCGACTTTAGCTCAGCTCAGCTCATCGAGGGGGATAAAAGACAGGGCCTTAGCTCGCGATAGCTCGACTGAGCCTGGCATCCCGTTATACCCAAAACCGCACTTCACTCAACCTATCCATATTCCATCGCCCTCGGCCTCGCTGAAAACCCGCCACGTCCAAGCCTGACGCTACATATTCCCGTTCTTGGTGAACTTTCCCATTCCAACATCTCTAAAGATGCAACCCCCTCTGCCCTCCATTACGCCAACATGGCGCAACGACACCTACGAGGCTATCTCGCCCTCCCGTCCGGAGCTCAGTGCGGCGGGGAAGACGGTCATTGTGGCAGGCGCGGTAAGTTCCACGATATATCCATTACCCTCTCCTTGTTGAACTCGACCCTCGGGCCTCGACCCAGCCTACCCCGTTCATGGCCCCTCTGTGATGAACTGTGCGTCCTTCACATCCGAAGATGTCCTGGCCCCTGGACCAAAATATCGGAACTTTTTGCCCCCTCACAACTCTATATCGCGCCAGTACGGAGTATGCATCCATCATATTGGACCCTCATTGACCTTCTTCTTTCTCAAAGGGTAGTGGAATCGGCCGAGAGACCGCCCTGGCCTTTGCTGCTGCCGGGGCCGCTCGAGTCAGTCTCCTTGGTCGCACAGAGGCCGCCATAGCCGAGACAGCCGCCTCCTTGCCGTCATCTGTGCAGAGCGACGTTCACGCCGTGGATATCACCGACGAGCAGACGTTGGCCAAGGTGGCAGCCGCAATCGGCAAGTGGGATATTCTTGTTCTGGCCGCTGGATATGTGTCCAGCCCGGCCCCCGTCACGGAATCGGCTACCGACGGCTGGTGGCAGAGCTTTGAGGTAAATCAAACGACCCTTGACGAGACCTCTCCACAAGTGGAGAGAGGTAGTCGGAGACTGGCAGTGAAGGAGAAAGAAATGAGAGGCCCGAGCACTTACACATGACAGACAAACACCAAGGGAACATACCTCGTTAGCAAGGTGTTCCTCCCCACAGCGAACCCTTCGCATGCGTCCATCGTCGCACTCACCACCGGCACAACG
This sequence comes from Colletotrichum orchidophilum, assembly GCF_001831195.1. NCBI lineage: Eukaryota > Fungi > Ascomycota > Sordariomycetes > Glomerellales > Glomerellaceae > Colletotrichum > Colletotrichum orchidophilum. The sequence continues at coordinate 18,806 of NW_019173199.1, read as the reverse complement.
GCGTTGCCGGCAGTTGCTCTGCCTGGCCTGTCTGCCTACATGGCGTCCAAGCTAGCCCAAACCAAGATCATCGAGTTCCTGGCGGCGGAAAACCCCAACCTCTTTGCGGTTACCCTTCACCCAGGCATGGTCGAGACCGATATCTTCACCAAGAGTGGCGCCAAGGCCGAAGCTCTCCCCATGGATAAAGGTGCGGTTCTGTTGTCCCCACCTCCCTGCCCCCCTCCCCCCCCTTTGCTTCGCCTTCCCGTTGCAGCTCTAGCAGGCCAAAACAAGGTGCTAACACCCCACGCGCTGACTGCAGTTCAACTACCCGCCCACTTCACGGTGTGGCTGGCAAGTCCCGAAGCGGCGTTCCTCAACGGCCGTACTGTTTGGGCCAACTGGGACGTCGAAGAGCTCAAAAAGGGTGCCGGAACGATCCAATCTGGTCAGCTGCTGACCAGTGGTGTCAATGGTTGGCCATACACTAGCCTTGCTTGAAATAGTTCAGGACAAACGAAAGCAAGCTCATTGTTTTACACCACGTGCGGCCTGAGATAACCAAATGCATCAATCCTTTTATATGCCAATAATCAAGAACTCAAAATTGGAAATGCATTTATAAAAAAAATGAAAAATGACAAGACTTGCATGTTGGAAACTTGGCTGAACTCTAAATGACTATATAGTGTATTGTCTAAACATAGTCTTATCATCTCAACTCGAAACACAGCGACAGGGGCCCCGGGTTAGAGGTAAACTGATCCCGAACCTCGTCAAAGACGCGGTTGCCCGTCTCTCCCGGTGCAAGGCGGAAATGGTACTTCTTCACAAGTCTCGCAACAACGAACCTCATAGTGTCAGTGGCCAGGAAACGACCAAGACAGCTGTGATGACCTGAAGACGGGTTAGCCGACCAAGTTGACCAGATAGTAGACAATGAGAGAAGGTCGCCATACCTGTTCCAAATGGCGCAAAAGCTGCAACATTGCGGATCATCTCTGGCCGCGTACTCCATCGCTCAGGAATGAACTCATTGGCCCGCTCAAAGCAGTCCTCCCCTGTTGATAACCTGTGAGCTGAGAACTGATACAAGCCGCCCTATGATTTACTTACTTCGGGATATAACGTGACGCGGGGCAATGATTGTCGTGGCGGGTGGGATGAAAGTCCCACCGATCGTAGCCCCGTTCTCCGTGGTCTTCCTGGCCCCGCCGGTGAGAAGAGCTGGGTATAAGCGGAGGCCCTCGTTGATGACGGCATTGAGGTGCGGGAGGCTTGTGAGGGTCTTGAGATTGGTCGCGTCGACGTCTTCCAACTCTTCATAGACCTTGTCGGCGTGCTCGGGATGCTTAGCCAGCTCGCAGAAGATACCTATCAAGGCAGCGGCTGTCGGCTCGCTGGGTCTGTCAGTAACTGACCGATTTCCAGGTACGAGGATGAAACTTGCCTTCCAGCAACAATTGCGAGCAAGCTGTCACCGAAGAGCCATGGCAACCGATCATTGAGCTCGGTCTGGCCGTCGTTAAGCTCCATCAAGTAGTAGGCGAGATCAGGAACAGCTGGCTTAGGAGTTCCATCATCAAGTCTGGCACGCATTTGCCGCTCGCACCAAGCGACCATGTCGAACCAGTCCTTGAGAACGCTGATACGCGGTCCCAGCTTGAAGCCGACCTGGATGAGCCATGGAGCAGGGCTGAACGGTCCCAGAAGCGAGAGGGCACGCTGCAGCCGCACAATGATGTGATGCCACTGCTGCTGGTGCAGCATGTCAAACGACTTGCTGAAGACAAAGTCTCCCATGACATCGAACCCAAACCAGAAGAAGAGGTTTCGCACTTCGGAAGCAACGTGCGCTTTGGCATCTGCCTCGATGCAAGCGTCCAGCTGCTCAATATACTTGAGAATCTTTGACTCGTGTTGGACAAGGGCTATTGCACGGCACGGCTCGTCAGAGATAGGCTCATGATCCCGAAGATCTATGGGGTCATACCTTGTGCCGAGAACCCACGGTTCCATTCACGGCGTCGGGCGGCATGAATGGGTTTGGTGCGTGTTGTGACAAGCGCACGATCGGGGTGCAGAATGTCGTACCACTCAGATTTGATGCATTCAGACCGGGGACCATCCACGGCCATGAAGACTCCGGGGTGGAAAACAGTGATCTCGCTGGGTCCTAGCCAACCAGTCAGTCTAGGTATCAAGAAGATTGTTTCGGATGGCCACTTACCTGTCCTCACAAAATCTCCATACTGTTCATGTAGATTCTCCAAGAGCAGATGATTCTTGCAGTTCCTGCAGGCCCAGACGTGCCACAGCTTGGTGATGCGGGCGTACCAAGGGCCTTTGAAGCCAGCAGTTGTCAAACGGTGGAAGTAGAATCTGTAAAGCGTAATACTTGTGAAAAGTCCAGGCAGATAACCGACGAATAGTATCAAGAGTGAGTGGCATAGATCACCAACAGCTGAGCCCTTGTAGTAACGGCTAAGAGCCGCGAAACAAGAGAAAAGCCACAAGTGACCGAGAGCAATCTGGGGTGCCTGTACATGCCATTCTCCATGAATGAAGATTCCCTGATGAACAGCAAAGCCGCAAAGGAGTCCAAGGCCGTAGACCAGGACGGCTTGGTAGCTGGAGTCGAAAATAACACTCATGATGAAGTTTGTGTGTTGCACTTGGTCAGATTGTCCAAGTTCGAGACGCTCTCTCTTGAAGTCTGCCACCCATAGCATGACCTGAACTAGGACTCGATAAACACCCGCCAGTCGAGCCGTCATCCGAACCTGACATGGTGCCTAGTGCCCTGGCTGGGCCCAGTCCATTGTGCGACAATATGTCTTGAATTACCTGAGGGGTAATAGTATACCACAGAAACTGACTAGTGCCCAATAACTGGGATGTAATTCAGCACGCTTTGCAACGTCTTCCATTGTTTTCTGGAAGTTGTACTCGTTGATCAAAGGTACATACTTCAGTATCGCGCCGTGACGATCATGGGTCATCTCGATAACCTTGATATCCGGATACCGACCAGGTTCTCCCTTGACACTGGTTGACCGGGGGGTCGGGGAAGTGAGAGGGTCTGCGTCCCAAAGTGCCAACCCCCTGGTGCAGAAACAAAGTCGTAGGGATGCAACCCTGCAGTGGAACCTGCTTGAACGGTACCAAAAACGGTTGGCCGGTTCAACGTCGTATGTCGGTGCAACACGGCCGCCCCTGGGGGAGATGCCGGATGAGCGCTCGGTGCTACGGCGACTAATGCTTTGCCGCAATCCTACACAATCCTACACAATCCTGCACAATCTAACATGTCTCGCGCTCGGAGACCTGCCATGATTTAACAGTGACCAGAGTTCCAACAAAGTCTCTCGGTTTTGCAAAATCATTCGTTTTTACGATACTCATCACATCTTCTCTCAAAATGGCTGCGAAATACGACTTTATCATCGTGGGTGGAGGCGTTGCCGGCTTAGTAATTGCCACTCGTCTGTCTGAGATCCCGGATGTCCAAATCCTGGTGCTCGAGGCGGGTGAAGACCAGACGGCGGACCCTCGAGTCAATATTCCCGCACTAGGTCCCAGTCTTGTCAAGACGCCCTCTGACTGGCAGTTCCGAACGGTGCCCCAAGTGAGTGCTTCTGAGACTAGCAGCTGCTTTTTGGGAGTCGGCTTTGCTGATAGTGAATCACTTGCAGGATGGCCTGGGTGGTCGTGAGATTGCTGTCCCCCAAGGTCGCCTCCTCGGTGGCTCAGGTGCCCTCAACGGCCTCTCCTTTACCATCACCACGCGGTCCCATGTCGAGGCGTGGGCCAGCTTGGGCAACCCTGGCTGGGACTGGCCTACGTTCAATGAAGCCTCCAAGAAGGCTTATTCCATTGCCTCTGGTGAGGGAACAGGGCCGCTGAAGCTGTCTCTGCCGGATAACGTGGAGTCTTTTTGGCCCAAAATCTGGCAAGATACTATCCGCAGTCTGGGCTTCCCGGACTCTTGCGACCCCTTGAGTGGCCAGGGAGTCGGCAGCAGCCTCACGCCGGACACTATAGATCCGGAGACAAAGCAGAGAAGTTACGCAGGCAGTGCGTATCTCCAGTCGGCAAAGTCTAGGTCCAACTTGACTGTTGTGACCGGCGCCCTAGTGGAGAAGATTGTCTTCAAGTCAGATGCCGGCGAGATCGTTGCCGAAGGCGTTCAATACACCAAGGATGGCGAAACAACAAGGGCGACAGCGCAGAAAGAAGTTGTGTTGACTGCTGGCACTCTCAACTCACCTCGAATCCTTGAACTCTCTGGCGTTGGCAATGGAGAGCTTCTTCGTGAACTCGGCATCGAAGTCGTTCTTGACAACCCACACGTCGGTGAGAATCTGCAGAACCACGTCATGGTCGGCGCAAGTTTTGAGGCACTTCCAGAGCTCGACACTATGGATGGCATCATCCGTCAGGAGCCCGCTGCTGTTGGAGCTGCGATGGAGGCATATGGTAAGGGCACTGGGCCGTTCTCGCGAAGCGGTACTGTAGCGACAGCACAGCTTCCTTTGCCCGCTGGCGAGGATGTGACCCAGCTTCTCGACAAGTTGAGCGCCCCCAAAACGAGTGCAACGCCGGCCTTCACAAAGGCCCTCGAGGCATACGTGCGATCCGTCCTGACGTCATCCTCGGAGCCCTCAGGGTACTACCTTACGTTGCCGGGATTCGCATTGTTCAGCGGAGACGGAACCATGGCGCCGCCGCCGCCTGGCGAGGACAAGTACTTCACGATAGCGCTACTCCTCGCTCATCCACTGTCACGGGGATCGAGTCACATCAGTTCTGCGTCCCTGGAATCGCCCGCAGTCGCCATCGACCCCGCCTATCTATCGCATCCATTCGACGTCGAGGTCCTGGCCAGACACCTGCAGCTCCTGGAAAAGATCGCCACAAGCGAGCCGCTTCGGAGTCAGCTGAAGCCGGAGGGGAAGCGCAACCCGGCCAAGGCCCTGACGGATCTCGAGGAAGCCAAGGAGTTCGTACGTAAGACGGCAGTTGGCGCTCATCACTTCACGGGTACCTGCTCCATGATGCCTCGTGAGCTTGGCGGAGTCGTCGATGAGAAGCTCCGCGTGCATGGAATCCGTGGCTTGCGGGTGGCTGATGCTTCCATCGTGCCCATCACGGTGCGTGCCAACCCTCAGGCGACGGTCTATGGCATTGCTGAGCGGGCTGCCGATTTGATCAAGTCGAGTCTTTAGGCGCAAACTGCAATCAACAGAGGTCTGTAGCATCGGTTGGCATGACCGAGTAGGCAGCAGTAAACTAGAAATAAGGAATAAAGCCGTTATCTATCAATGGGATGATAGCAGGGTTCATGACGTTTTGGGTGCAACAATTGAGTTTGGCCGTTGCAGACGCGAGTGCTCGATTCAGGCATACACCAGCTACCTAGAAAGAGCGTAGGTACTTGGCAGCGAACACTGTCAGCGTTTTCAGGAATCAAGACTTGTAATTGAAGCCACTTGAAGAAACATGGTGTTGTCGAATGTCACTGTAGTCGCATCAAGCTTGCAGTTTGTTTTCGGGAAAGAATGTCACATCACATTGCTGGGCGGTTTGCGGCTTGTAGCGGAAGCGTCTGTGCCAGCGGGTTGGCGGCCGCTTCCCTGGACGCGTCCCATCGCGCCTTTAATTGACAAGGTATCAATACTTCACTTATGGTTCAGGGCCCACACAAACGAATGTACCTTGTCCGGAAGCTACACGTGACGGCGAGCTCACCTCGCGTCCTCCACCCGGCCGCGTCGCTAACAAATTCGCGTCAAAATCGCCTTCGTCCTTTGCACTTGTCTACACCCACACAGGCCATTCTACGCAAACATCACTTCGAAAGGCCCCTCAGATCTCGCTCTGCGAATGCCCTGACCCCAATTTCGACGCCCGCCGGCTCTTAAGCTCCTCCCAATCGCATGCCTCACCCGATCGCCAACCATGGTTGAACAGGCAAAGGGCTTGTTCGCAGAATGCGTCTTTGCCTTCGTGCCGAGCGCTCACTTAGCTCCTAAAGAAATCAGCGAGTACGCTGGGATCGTGGAGGGCCGCGGCGGAACCGTTCTCGACCCCAGACGCGATGGCTCCCTCAGACTCGAAACGGTTTCTCACATCATCTCCAACACAATCGACTTTGCCCAGTTCACCGAAACCCAGGCCTTCATGATCCCAGTCGTCAATACCGACTGGATCAAGGCATCAGTCAGGAAAAACAAGCAGGCACAGGTCCGGCCATTTTCCCCCGATCCGCGCATGTTCTTTTCCAAGGTCATGCTTACAACTGCTGGCCTGCCCGAAATCGACAAGGAGACCATTATTGGCGCCACGTTGGCCATGGGCGGCATGGAAAGCGCCGAAGTCACACGACAGACCACTCATATCTGCGCTCTGTCTATAGAAGATCCCAAGTGTGTCATCGCCAAGGAAAAAGACCTCAAATGCAAGGTCATTCTACCCCACTGGTAAGTTTGCCGTTCTTGTGATTTGAACAACCCCTCACACACCCTAGGTTCGAAGATTGCTTCAAGCTTGGCAAACGAATCCCCGAAGATCCTTATATGCTCCCCGATCCCGAAATCCTTCGCCGCCCCGAGAATCAGGGCGAGGTGCAAATTCCTACATACCACCAACTCGAGGGAGCGACCTCTACCAGTCCCAACTACGTCAGTGATGCCCCTCGCAAATCGGCCACAATATTTCGGGACAAGAAAGTCATGCTTTCATGGGACCTCAGCGTCACCCCACGGTCGCTGGAAGTTGTCAAGCAACTTGTTGTTAACGGCGGTGGCAAAGTGGTCGACCATGTTGACGATTGCGACTACTTCATTTGCCAGTATCGTGACGGCGAACAGTACATCAAGGCTGCGCAGTCAGGAAAGGATATCGGCAATCTCTCGTGGCTTTACCACCTCATTACGCACAATGAGTGGACGTCCCCGCTTCGCCGCCTACTCCACTACCCAGTTCCCAGAAACGGCATTCCTGGATTCCAAGATCTCAAGATCTGTCTCTCCAACTACGGTGGCGATGCTCGCATATATCTTGAAAACCTGATCAAGACGACCGGCGCTACCTACACCAAGACGATGAAGGCCGAGAATACGCACCTCATCACAGCAAGGAGCAGCAGCGAGAAGTACGAAGCGGCCAAGGACTGGAATATCGAGACGGTCAACCACCTGTGGATTGAAGAGAGCTACGCCAAGTGTGAGATGCAGAGAGTCACCGTCCCCAAGTATTCCCACTTTCCTGTTCGCACGAATCTGGGTGAGATAATTGGTCAGACCTTCTTCGATGAGTACTGCTTGCGAGAAACATACTACCCCGGTGGTGAGGAGGGGTTGTCGCCCCAAGCGGCAAGAAAGCGCAAGATTCTCGAGGCTGCGCAGGAGAACTCATACTTGCATGGGCCTGCTGAGGGCGTTGTGATTGGCAGGCAAGAGGATAAAAGTCAAGAGGCCATCGACGACAGTTTCATGACCCCTGTACGCCCCAGAAAAGGCAGCCGCGGAAAGGAGAACGAGACGCCCTCGGAAATGTCGACCGGAAGCCGAAGCGCCAAGAGCAAGGCTCTCACCAACCTACAACGCATCGCTCCCGATATTGCATTGTACGAAAAGGAGAAGAAACGTAGCAAGGATAAGCAGGGTCCATGGGGTGGTAAACGTGCTGCCGATCAAATTGACAGGGAAAGAGGACGCACAACGAGTCCACCACAGGCCATGGAAGTGGACGAGGAGGATGGAGATCAAAGGCCATCCAAGAAACGAAGATCGTTACGTCCAGAGGTCGAGATGAGAATTGTGCTGACGGGCTTCACGAGATGGGTCAATGCGAAGTCCAAGGAGGATGCGGAGAGGGTAAGTCCTGTAAACTTCTTTTTGTTTCATGGCTAACAAGTCGCAGCGAAAACTTCGCGACATGGGAATCCTCATAGTACAAGACGACAAGCCATGCGACTATCTCGTCGCCCCCCATATGGTACGGACAGTCAAGTTCCTCAAAACTTTGGCCAAGGGGCCTACCGTCCTTTCATCCAACTTCATTGACGAGGCACTCGAAAGGGGTGAGGCCCCCGACCCAGACGACTTTCTCCTTAACGACGAGGAAAGCGAAACCAAGTTTGGCGTCAAGCTCGAGACGGCCGTTTCGCGTGCGAGAGCGAATCTCGGCAAGCTGTTGTGGACTGTACCCGTGTACTGTACGGCCAACATCTTGAACGGACCCGACAGCTACAAAGCCATTGCCGAGGCCAACGGAGCAATGTTCAAGCTGTACCGCGCGCGCAGCGGCACGACCATCAAGCCAACGACGGAAGAGGAGGACGGAGGCGCGCCACCAGAGCCCGTCTATCTCCTCAGCTCCAACAGCGCCGACGAGCGGTCCCTCTGGCCCAAGTTTGAGGAAATGGCGCGCAAGGGCCACATGGAGCCTCGCATCGTCGCAGCCGACTGGCTATTGGATGTTGCTATGAAGCAGCAAGTATCCTTTGATGAGAAGTACCTCGCCCGGATCTTCTTTCGCACCGGCCTATGACGGTCGTTTGGCTCAGCTTGATGACTAGGGGGCTGTGGATTGTACAAGTATATACGCGCTGGCATGGAGTTGTGTATGCTTTACTGGAGGGTGGCTGACCGCGGGTGTAGGCCTTGGGACTTGATATTCGTTACGACCGCTCGAGGAATAATGTGTCAACGTGGTATGTCTAGTTAGAGATTCGCAAAAAAGGAGGCCATTTGTCTCATTGTCGTTTTTCATCAAGCAAGTAGGGGAGAGAGAGACATCAAAAGAACTTGACACCCTGCGAGTCCTCTTGTCCAAAAATTTGGGCCTTGCCACGCTTCACCAGGATTTGCAGCGCTTTAGCCAGGAGATCCGGGTCGATACCGTGGAAGTCTATACACACACGGAAACCTTTTTTTTAGCTCCCGGTCTCATCATATCGCGAATCTTCTTGAGAAGGGGAAAAAAAGGCGTTTGCCCACCTGTGCCCCTCGTGCTCTCCCCCTCGGTGAGCTCGTACAGGGTCAAGACGACGCCCTTTTGCGCCGTCTCGTCGATCCATCCCTCGATCGCGGCGGCCCATTCGTCGGGCGTGCGCCAGTAGACCCAAAATATGTCGGTGCTGGCCGGCAACGGCTCGGCGCGGCCGTCCTTGCGCATGAACTCGAGGACCTCGCGCGCGTCCGCCAGGCTGAGACGCTTGTTGAGGGTCTTGTTGTGGAAGAGCTCCTCGGGTGCGGCGGCGGCCGAGGATGTTGCCGTCGCGGGGGAGAAGGTCGTGGGCTCGTTGAGAGGAGAGTTGGCATTGTGATTTGGTAGGGCGTGGGGGAGGGCGGCAGAGGAGGAGGAGGGGATCGCGGCGCCGAGGGAGAGCTTAAAGAGGCGGTGGTGGCGGCAGTAGGAGAGGATTAGGTCGGACCACTTTACGAGCTGGGCGTGGTGCGTTGTGAGGTTTGTCTGGCGGGTGAAGAAGGGCGGGAAGGAGTATTCCCGAGGGAACGGGAAGGTGGACGTCGTTGTCGTCGCTGCCATTGTGCGGTGTTTTTTTGTTGGTCGCTCGTCAGATGTTGGATGTTGGATGTTGGAGCTTTGGGTTTCCTGTCGCAGGGAAGCGTCACTCAATGTAGGTACCTAAGGTAAGGTAGGCAGGCAGTGAAAGCACCGAGGGGTTGGTGGGGTAGGGATTTGCGGCCGGTGGGCCCAGCGCCGGGTGTGGTCAAAGCTCGCCGGTGCGGTGGGGTCGCTGAATTTATGGGGCTGGTGAAGTCCTCCGGCCTTTCGGTTCGGGACGACGTGGTTGTCCACCGCGACATCAACCTGAGGAACCTCGCAATACGATCTCCCTTCAAGAACCTAGTCAATAATATGAAATGTTCAAATGAAAGCTGTAGATTTGAATTATGGCATCCACAGTACCCAACATGATCCCGGTCGTCCGTTTCAACTTGGGTCGGGTAACTCAACCTTCCAAGCAGAAAGCCTTTCAAACCTTGCTATAAGTCGTCAAAAAGTTTCACGGCCATGACCTCGCTCAAATTATTTGGATTTTCACCGGTAATGTAGAACGGTGCGTTTGGAGGTTGTTTTTGTGTTTGGTTTGTTGGAATCTACATCCCAGGGTAGGCAACACCACCGTTTTCTCTTCTTGATGCCCGCATCACCCAGAAACTGAGATTCCGCCGGTTTTGTTTCATTCTATAATGCCAAAGTTTCGGGCTTGATTGCTGGTTATATTTGACGAAGCAACAACACGTATGAGAATCAAACTTCATAAATGCTATTTCCGTAAGCCAGATAGTATTTAATTCGGAGAGCTTACTTTCATGGTCCTTCTTCCTTAAATATTGGTTCTTGTCTTAGGAGTGTGGCAGCTTCTAGGCTCACAGAGGATAGTCATAGGTTGGGACAGCAGGTAAATTTTGAGCAACACTAGCAAAAGACAAACGCTTATTCGAACCGCTTACCTACAGGAGTTATCAAATTATGAGGAAGTGACTTGCTCGACAACTGAAACTGCCCTGCATATGGCTGATTCGAGTCGTCGACGTGTTGGACATCATCTACAGAGTAATGTTGTCGTTCAAATTGATGTGCTGTAGCCAATTTCCAGTCGGTTCCACTAAGCTCGATTGGTTTTGACAAAGTCCACATAACCTTGAGAGACTGTTTCCCTCTCTTTGACGCTTCCCTGCCATGGTCGTATTCAGCTTTGACTTTCCGAGGCTTCACGATGCGCCAACAACCAGACTTCTCACCCCCATCCAGGTGTCATTGCACCCGGTGCCACAACTCAAACCCAGAATGTGCCAAACGTCGTTTATGAACCATGAAAGAACAATCCCACATGTGCTATGGCACATATAGCTGCAATAGCCGAGCCGAGTAGCAAACGGACTGGCAAGAAATTACGACTGGGGTTTCGTAGGCATTACGAATCTCGCAAGTTCGAATGCTGAGCTTTTGCCATTTTTTGTGTCGATTTCCTTGCAGAAAACCAGGCCATTTCTTTTCCTGGCAAAAAGATACCCTGTAGTCATCATCATCAATTCTTTCTCTGCCAAGTGTCAATGGCTGCGACTCCATCCTCCACCTTCTTTCACCCCGGTGAGTCACCATTCGATTCTGATGACTACAGAATCAGTCGAAATAACGGCGGATTTTGGATACACCGGTTTCCCAAGGATCTCGTAGAAAATATACAGAACTCTTGGTCGAGTATGTGAGAGACTAATAGGTATTCGGGCACGCCTAACTAGTTTGGCCCAACTACTCTACCCTGAACCATTCTCCCATAACGTACGTAGTGACAGGTATGAATCTTACCTCGAGAGGATCACGCAGTCTGGTCGTCTCTTCATCTAAGGTATATCACGACAACATTCCAAATTCTCAATTGCACCTGAAAGACTATAAGACTTCATTCAAATTGAGCTCTAGAGTACAACGAGAATGGGAGTTTACAACGATTCGACCAACGAAAGTCGTCGAGCGAGCGAAGCAATTGAATTTGAAGGACAAATTTCACAGAAGACCGGCTTACCAAGTTGGCACATATGCAGTCCTTTATAAGACTTGTTCATTCTGCCGTGTATGTGAAATCAAGGCTTACGTCAAAGCAAGATCTCTCATTTAGATAGAAACAAATGCACCTGGGTGCTTTTCTCAGTAGAAAGTACGTGACCCTCGCGATTATAGCATTAATTCCAATTAAACTCTCTCGAAGGACAAGCCATTGACCATAGGGAGCTCTCGCGTAAAATAGTAGAAAGTCCGAATCCGCCCCGTCCCCCCCGCAAGGTGCTTCATATCTTGCTAAACGCAGGCGTCTATACCCGGCTTGTGAGCTCATCAACACAGCTTGTTTCTATGGTTGGAAAAACATAGAAAAGCCACGATGCGTTTGATTGATGGCCACCAACATTGAACTGCACTTCTTACCTCGCCATTACCTGATCTTACATGCATCCACTCACCTACTCACTCACGCAACCTCAGCCTTGACTCTGGTCCTTTGCACAATAATTGGTGGAGCAAAATATTGAAGCTATTTTGGCTATAAGCTCAAGTCTTATCTCAAGTATTCAAAGGGTGATGATGGGATTGGCGCCCCTTTGAGAAGGAGAAGGATATTCTTGAGACTTGTTTCTGAGGATTTCCTCTGCTGAGAACTACCTTGGGTAGTTACACGTATTGTTTATCCGACTATGCGTCTCGACGCTCGTAACATAGACTAGGTAGCTCAAACCCCCTATCAGATATGACCAGCTCGGAAGTCAAAACCAAATGGAAATTGGCCGAGGCTGAAAAGACATGTACAGCTTCTGAAATGGTGTGAGTGCGCCAACCACAGCAAGTCAAACTTCGGAGGCAAATTTGCGACATATTAGTAAAGCACCTACGAGGAAGTCCAAAAATAACGAGACCATACGGAGCTATTGTTCTAGCAGTGATAATCATTTGCATCTCGAAACTTTGCCAACCTTTCGTGGGTACCTGAGGCTCTTAGCTAGGGTGCTAGGCAAGTTCATCATCTCCATCGTAATTGGAGTATATGAATAAGAAAAGGCCGTGAAAAGCATTGCTTCACCTACCAGCCCAAGACAAGCTCTCTCATCCCATCCAAGACTATGATGTATTCCCAATCTGGTATCGGTGACAGCCCTCTCATCATCCTCACCTCGGTGAAGCAACCTCGACCCCAGACCCCAGCAGACCCATCGCGCGATATGGGGGTTCTCGGTACTCAAACCCCGACATGCCCGAGTGCCCCATATCTCCATCAAATGCACGTCGGATTTTTTCACCGCGAGTGTGCCAAACGTCGCGAAGACGACGCCCGAGCAATCTTTCGACAGACATCTGCCTCTGTCATTTGCTATATGCAGCATCCTTCGATTCCCGAGCTTCTCTCAAGCTCGATCTACGAGACCCAGTCTCCGGCCCCTGTCCCCCCCCAATGCATCCCCGAATCCTCTCACGCGTCCTTAAACCCCCCCAATCACTCCCCAGGATCACCCCCAGACTGAGTCCCGTCGTCTCCGGTACCAGCGAGCCGGTGGTGACCACGCACACGCTCATCAGGTCGGATCTGAGGTTGAGGTCGAGGTCAAGGTCGAAGCCACCACGGCCATGGACGTTCCAGCAGCGTGGCATTCACGGCGGTGCTGAAGAGACTTGTGACACTGGTGAATACACGTGCAAAACTGCTACTACTGCAGCAGCAGCTCCTTGTCGCACACCGCAGCGGGAGCTTCGCGCGACGCCAAAACCCCTCAATTCTTCCTCCAATCAACGCCCCACGCCCGCTTCTGACATCATGCCGAGCGCCGGCGCAAAGCTGGGGCCGTCGCACATGTCCGTCCGAAATTTGTCGTCGCAGCCGCAGGCCCAGCGGCACAAACAGACGACGACGACCCTAGAAAATAGTGTCACGGTAAAGATTGACGGCGGTGACGGTGTTCGTGCGGCTGCAGTAGACGCAGCTTTGGCAGACGCAGGAGCTTCACGAGACGAACAGCCCGAGAATACCTCGTCTCAGTCTCCCGCCGCCGGTGCTACCACCACCACCAACCAGCCTCCTCGACGAAAGGCATATTTAGCTAGGCAGTCAGTCACCATCCTTACAAGAACCACAACCTATACCTGTACACACACACATATACACATCTCCACTCCACGTCCCTTCGTCTCGTGTTCCATCTCGAAATTTCACGATCCCGACTTGTCCCCGTCCCGTTCCGCCCCGCCACGCCACCCACGCCGGCTCCTACGGCCCCCTTTGCTTTGCGCGCAGACTATTCCCGGACAACCCAACCCCAGGCCATTGTCGATTTTGCTCTCTCTCTCTCCGCGTGATACCCCCGACCCTCCCCTTTCCCCATTGAAGTCCCCAGAGCCCCAGCTTGCTTAGTCCTGCGCCTTATTCCCTTCCCTCGGTCCTTGTTTGTCTCCATTCTCTTTTCCCTCGGATACCCCTTGTGTTTCCTCTGTCACCCCCCCTTTCTCTTTTCCTCTTCCTTGACTTACCAACAAGCTACCCAAATAGCAGCCTAATCGACATCGACACCATGGCCGAGACCAGAGAACCCAAACGCGCGCGCGTGGCCGCAGACCCGGCCGAGCACCTCCCAGCCGGCATCACAGAGACCCAGGAAGAGCTCAAGGAACAATGGTTCGTGGGCAGCATAGACCAAGGCACGACCTCGACGCGCTTCCTCATCTTCAACGGCCTCGGCGACCCCGTGGCAAGCCACCAGATCGAGTTTGAAAACCACTACCCGCGCTCCGGGTGGCACGAGCACGACCCCCTCGAGCTCCTCTCCTCGGTCGAAGAATGCGTCGAAAAGGCAATGGCCCAGTTCGCCTCCCAGGGCCACTCCCCGGCCGACATCCGTGGCGTCGGCATCACCAACCAGCGCGAGACCACCGTCCTCTGGGACGTCCGCACCGGCGAACCCCTCCACAACGCCGTCGTCTGGCCCGACACCCGCACCACCTCCCTCGTCCGCGACCTCCGCGCCCGCCCCGGCGCCGACGCCCTCCAGGACCTCTGCGGCCTACCCCTGTCCACCTACCCGTCCTCCGTCAAGCTCCGCTGGCTGCTCGACAACGTCCCCGCCGTCCGCGAGGCCTACGACGCGGGACACCTCGCCTTCGGCACTGTGGACTCGTGGCTCATCTACCGCCTCAACGGCGGCGCGGATAAGGGCGACGCGGCCGTCCACGTCACCGACTCGACAAACGCCAGCCGCACAATGTTCATGAACCTCCGCACCCTCCAATACGACGACACCCTCCTCTCCTTCTTCGGCATCGACCCCGCCAAGATCCGCCTCCCGAAAATCGTCCCCTCCTCCGACCCGACCGCCTTTGGTTCCTTTGCCCGGGGCGTGCTCAAGGGCGTGCCCATCGCCGGCTGCCTGGGCGACCAGTCCTCCGCCCTCGTCGGCCAGTGCGGCTTCTCCCCCGGCCAGGCGAAAAACACCTACGGTACGGGCTGCTTCCTGCTCTACAACGTCGGCGACGAGCCCGTCATCTCAAAGTCGGGTCTCCTGGCCACCGTCGCGTACGACTTTGGCAAAGGCAGGAAGCCCGTGTACGCCCTCGAGGGCAGCATCGCGGTCGCGGGCTCGGGCGTCAAGTTCCTCGTCAAGAACCTCTCTTTTGTTGAGGACTCGTCTCGCATCTCGGAGCTGGCCGAGACGGTACCGGACAACGGCGGCGTCGTCTTCGTGACGGCCTTTAGCGGCCTCTTTGCGCCGTACTGGATCGACGACGCCAAAGGAACCCTGTGTAAGTCTCTTCCCCTCGATCCAAATCACTCATTCACTCCACTCACTCACCTGGCCCCCCCCTTACATTCCATGACTAACAAGAATCTTGTAAACCGTCAGTCGGCATCACAGCGCACACCCAAAAAGGCCACATTGCCCGCGCGACCCTCGAGGCGACGTGCTACCAGACAAAAGCCATCCTCGACGCCATGGCTACCGACTCGGGCCACGCCCTCGAGAACCTCGCCGTCGACGGCGGCCTCTCCAACTCGGACCTCTGCATGCAGTCCCAGGCCGACATCAGCGGCATCCGTGTGGACCGCCCCGCCATGCGCGAGACCACGGCCCTCGGCGCCGCCATCGCCGCTGGCCTCGCTCTGGGCGTCTGGAACGAGCTCGAGGACCTCAAACACGTCAACCAGACGGGGCGCAAGATCTTCACGCCCTCGCTCGACAAGGAGACGAGTCAGAAAATGTTTAAAAAGTGGGAGCAGGCCGTCGAGATGTCGAGGGGTTGGGTGCGTGATAATGTCGAGTAAGGATGTAGAACATCTGTCTTGGAGATTTCGGAGTACTTGGTATACAGAAAAGATAAAAGAAGGCGTGCCTATTTTTGGATGGTGGGATGATATTTCATTTAGACAGGATACCAATCAAGTCAGCTTGCCTTGTTCATCGCGCCCACTCACTCCCTCACCCGCCCAGTGAACGCGCAAATGTGATCCGTCATCTATCCCCCCCACTTCAAATCACGAGATACTCGCATGGTTTATGCACGAGCAACACGAGAAACTGTCACCGACTGCTTAGGGGACCTCAAATACACAGTTATCATCTTTATTGCCATCTGTCTCACAGAGGACCCCACAATCGGAGTCTCCCGTGTCCACGACACATCGAGGGAGTATCCTTCAAGCTGGGAACAATCCTCGACACCGTTCGTCTGCATTTCGTAACAAGTGGGACCATCATCTTTCCCAAGAAAAAAAAAAAAAAACAGCAACATCGCAAAGCCAAATGCTTTTCTGTGCTCGCCAAATGATTCCCCTGCCGACGCCAGACAAAAATGTAGTGCTTGGTTTCTGCCCCCCTTTCTTAAAGTTTGAGACTCATGAGTGGAGTGGTGAATCGTATCGCAACTTGGAATTAGAAAGTCGATAAGAACAGGCGTGCAGACAAGAAGTATGAAGAGCGCGGACCCCAGAGTGTTCGTCCAGGCCCGGGTATAATGTTTTAGTTTTTCGGTTGGGTTTACATAATGATGGCGGGGATGTCGACGTTGGCCTTGATGCTCTTGTGGGGGAGAATGCTGCCGCCATTGACGTAGATCTCGTCGCCAATCGTCACGTCGTCGCCGAGGACGGTCACGTTCTCCAGACGAGCCCACTTGCCAACAGTGCTGTTCCAGCCGACAATGGTGCTCTTAACCCACGCATGATCCTTGACCTTGGAGCCGGGCAGCAGGACACAGCGCTGAAGACGGCAGCCGTCGCCAATAACGACGTTGGGGCCGACAGTGACGTTGGGTCCAATCTTGCAGTGCTTTCCAATCTTGGCGGAAGGGTCGATCAGAACGTTGCCGCCGTGGACATAAGGCTCTGAGGGGGAGGCAAGCTCCTTGGAACCCTGCTTGGTGAGGGAAGTGAGGTACAGGCAGGTCCCGGTGAGGAAGTCCTTGGGCTGACCAACGTCCATCCAGAAGCCGGGGAGGTCGAAGCTGTGCAGCTGACCGTCCTTGACGATAGCGGGAAAGGTCTCCTTCTCGATCGAGGTGGGGCGGAGCTCGATGCGCTTCAGAACGCTGGTGTTGAGGATGTACATGCCGGCATTGATGCGGTTACCGACGAACTCGACGGGCTTCTCGACGAAACGGTCGATCTTGGTGGGGTGGTTGGGCTTGTGGACAACAACACCGTACTTGCTGGGCTCCTCGACCTTGGTGACAACAATGGTGCCCTCATCGCCGTGGTTCTTGTGGAACTCGGCCAGGTCCTTGAAGGGGAAGTCGCAGATGACATCCGAGTTCAAGACGAAGAAAGGGGTGTCATCCTTGGCAAGGATGCTCTCGGCCAGCTTCAGAGGGCCAGCGGTATCGAGGGGTTCGGTCTCGACGGAGAAAGTGATGTTCAGGCCGAACTTCTTCTCGTACTGTTGGGGGAAGGATGTCAGTATATTTACATGTCGAGGAGAGCTTGAGAGGGGTAGCTCAGTGTAAGACCCACCTCCGCCAAGTGCTTCTCCATAACCTCGGGGCGGTAGTTGACAGCAAGGACGACATCAGTGACACCAGCGGCAGCCAGGGCCTCGATCTGGTGCTCAATCATGGGCTTGTTCGCAAACTCGACCAAGGGCTTGGGGAGGGTGAGGGTCTGCGCGTTGAGAAAAGTAGGTCAGCACCACGTTGTGTCAGTGTGGAAGGCATGGCAGCAACTGGCGGGGGTTTGGTGCTGCTGCCGCATGCCGTGTATTCAAGCTAGGGAGAGTGATGTACGTACAAGAGGGCGAAGACGAGTGCCAAAGCCGCCGACGAGAATAATGGCTGTTGGTAGCAAGTTAGCAAGTCTGCTTCATTGATGACCACACAATGCGCCTGCCGCCAGCCTTGAGCATGGCAGAAGGCTAGGCAAGGCTGAACCTGGTACTGGCGCAGGCGCAGGCGCATGTAACTGTTTGTATGGGGAAGGTGCTTACCCTTCATGTTGATGGTATTGTGGTTGCGTGGTTTTGTGATGGTTCGGTATTGTTGAGTGACGAGAAGAAGGGAGAACGCAACAGCTTCCGTGGGGAGGTGCGTTTGTTAAACGAGTGTGTGAACGGTTGAAAGAAGGAAGAGGTTCTCTTGGCCTGGTCGGTGTGACTGGATTCGGCGACAAGGGGAAGCTTCGTTTTTCGAGGGGAGGTTTGACGTGGATGGATGGATTGACCAAAGGGGTAGTTCGCTCAGTTCCAGAAAAGATTATAAAGTTGTTAAAAGACAGAGAGGCGTGCCGTTTCTCCAACAGAGGAAATACAATGGAACCTTGCTGGGGAAAGTAGATCCAGAGATGGGAAAGTGGAAGGCCTTTGTGAGAAGTTGCAAAAGGCAAGAGGTTGAGCGAGCGCAGTGAAGGAAGCCACAAGGGAGGTCAGAAAGTCGGGATGGGAAAAAAGGGAGGTCAGAGGTCCACGGTTGGTCAGTGGTCACAGATGGGAGGCAGAAAGAGAAGGAGAAACGTGAAAGAGGCGCAGGGGACCTTTAGGTGGTGAGGGAGAAGACCTGACACCTTCAAAAATGACACGACATCTGTACCCCCAAGGTCCCGGTCTGGGTCTTGCAAATCCAAGTCACTCACTACTGTTTTTCTATGGTGAGGGACTTGGCCGGGCAGCCTGCGATGGCAATTGGGGGCAGCACGGCAAAAAGCACAGGGCACCCAAAGGGGGAGGGGGGGGTGGGGTGTGTGTGGGTTGCCGGCACGGTCACCTGCATCGCGCGCTGCAAGCCTCCGCACTTACCTTAGTGGCAGCAGTCAACGGACAGGTAGGCGT